>NC_133230.1:28615050-28697550 GCF_040436345.1 Pagrus major | reverse complement strand
ATATAGGCTGCTTCTTTAGAGAAAGAAAAAGAAAGTCACCAGACTTCATTTCAAAAACGCTCAATTTTGAGACTTGTTGCGTTACGAGAAACTGTATAAACTTTGTGAAATGCTGTCTACAACACTCTTTTAACTATTTGAGTCTTTCTGTTAATTTGGCAAAGATTATAGTGGTAATATCTTTATTAACCATTATTTTACGACTCAAAACTCAATTATAATTCAGGTCAATCATCAGCCTCAAAGTTCAGTTTCACTTTGTAAAGGCTTCAGTCTTTGGTCATGTGATTTTCTCCATCATACAGTTATTTTAATTTTTTTTGTCTTTCAGCAGAATATCTAAAAAAAAACAAACAACAACAACAAACAACCATCTGAACTTGTAGATTCAACATGAACAGATTTTATTAGAACATTTTGTTGTTTGATCATCACAGCAGGTTGGAAGATTTTTTTTTAAACTTTGACAGATGTTTGACGACATTATGACTTGATAATATATTACTATAAACACACATAAATGACATAAAATATAAACAAGAGGGTGAGAGCTACTTAGGAGGCATCTGTCATTGAATGCTTTCAGAAACAACTTATCCTAAAGGACACGCTGAACTCACAATATCTGCTGTGCAAAGAAAAGGAAATGAAATAATAGCACATATTAATCACAAGTCAGGATAATAAGACAGAGAACTTAACAGCATCTTAACTTCAGCAGAACTCATACTACACTGATTGTCTGTACTCTGCATCAACAGTAACTTTAATTACAGTACTCTCTTTGATATTACAGAACATCTTAAGTCTAAGTTGGCACAACAGTGGTCATAAAACAAGAGAAGCAATTCTGTCTTCAGAGCAGCAGAGGCTGAAGAAAGGAAGCTGAAACATTTCATTCATGTGACACGACTTCTGGGTCCTACTTGTTTCACTTTAGGTAGAGCGAGATGATAAAGTCCAGTGACTGACAGTCAGTCCAGCTGCCGCTGCTGCTACCAGTCCCAGTCCAACAAACAGGCCAATTCTGCCCCGACTCTCTGGCTTTGGCTTTGGTCTTGGTTCTGGTATCACCGGTTTGGGCGTCAAGGTGGTTTCTGTAAAGAGCAATAACAGTGTGTGTGTTTGAGTTATCTGTTCACACAAACTTAAATCAGCGTAGCTGATAGTTTGAGTCTACGTTTGTTTTAACTGACCAGATGTGTTTAAACTGTTTCACATGACATGACGATCTTGACTTACCAGCGATGTTGAGTGAGAACTGTGTGACCTTCCTGCCAGATTCAGTGGCCATCCTACAGAGGTACAGGCCCGAGTCTTCAGTCCTGACTGTGGACACATGAAGTCTGAGCCGTCCTGTTCTGAGAGCGTCTTTGTCGCACTGCACCCGTCCTGTGAACTGCTCATGCTGAGGCTCGTCAACACTGTTGTCCAGGTGATAAAACACCTTCAGCTCAGGCACCACGAACACACAGTGGATCTTCAGTGAGGGGATAGAAATGTTGGATTCGGACGAGAAGCGCCACTCCACTGTGATGTTGTGGTTTTCCTCTGCCCGATAGACTGGACCTGTGTAACGAGGCTCAACCAATCCTGAGAGTAGAAAAGAGAGAACAGAGATTAAAATGTGCTTGGTCAAATGCAGACAGAGATTGAATTCTTACTAAAATCTGTAAGTGAGGCTGAAAGTGCATTTCGGCTTTTCTCTTCATGGATAATAAAGTGAAGCTGTAAACTAACCACAGACACAGTTGAGGCTGATGAGCAGCAGGATCCTGCAGATCATCTTCTCCCTGTGAGAGGAGACAGAGGTGAAGAGTCATGTGATCACAGTTCAGTCCTCACATGTACCACAACAAACATCTACAGTCTGTCTGTAGTCTTTACAATCCCCTTTTGTCTTTATTATCCTGCTCATGTACCACAACAAACAAATATCAACACTGACTCTGTTTAGTTTCATCAATAAAATCTTCTCACACACAAGATTTAAACAAATGGAAATGATGTTTCTGGTAGAATGTCCCTCATACAGCTGACTGACTCATCTGACTTCAACAAACACGATTACTTACAGAGAGGAGCTTCTGAAGTCTTCGGTCATTCTCAGTCGTCTTGTCTGGGTTTTGCTAAGACTGCTTGATCACTTTACTGAGATGATGTAAGGTGATGGAGGTTGTGTCCATTGGGAACCCGCCTGAGTGGTTTGTACTTCCCACACTTCAAACCACAGTCAACCAATGCTTCCCCTTTATCAGGCTGACCTTGCATATTGTTGGTGTGCAGCAATGTGTAGTCTGATCAAATAGTGTTTTGATCTAAGTTTCCTGCGCACATTCAGTCTATTTGTGAAATCACAGTTTATGTTGTTTTCTTTCCAGCTTTCTCTCGTATATATCGATGTTTGAAGCATCAGAATTAAATCATAGACAGCTGCAGATGTTTCTCTTCTCTCCACAGAACACAGTGCATGATGGGAAACACTCGACTTTTCTCCTGATGGAAAGAAGTTCGATCTGAAATTTTCTTTATGTTTAATTGTATCCAGAGGAGCAGAGCTGGTTGTGACCAATGAAAAGTCCCTGAGGCTTCATGTCATTGTTGTAGAAGATGTCTTCAGTGAACTGGATGCCTCTCTGTCTGATGACTGAGCTGAATTATAACTGAGTCTTGCTGCAGTTTGCAGCTCATTGTTCTCTTCTCAGTCTGGTACTGACCACTGCCTGTTTAGGCTTAAAACTTATCTTTAACTGGACCTGCCTGTCTGTTGAGTCGTGCTTTAGGGTCACACCAACTTTTTTCATTATCATAACATCATTATGTTTCTTTCTTTGTAAAAAGTGTCACTTTGTTGCCTCATCGCTGTCAAAGTCTGTCTGCTTCCATTTCTGAAGAGTTTCTTACCTCCCAGCAGCTGTACCTCAACATTTACACTACATGTACAAAGGAATAAAACAAATTGACGTAAACATGTCACATTTTACAAATACAGTAAACTAATATGAGCTGCTTCTCCTGGTTAGCAGACTCCATTATAAAAACACACAATTTTGAGTCTTGTAGTGTTAAGAGAAACTGTATAATCTTTGTTTTGCTCTGCAACATATTCTTAACTATTTGGGCCTGTTTGATAATTTAGCAGATGTTATAGTGGTAAAAAATTAACATGGTTTTGATTTAACAGGTCAAATAAAATCATCTAATTGACTGGAAAGCAAACAACATAAACAACTGTGGTTTCACAAATAGGCTGAATGTGCGCACTGGGGTGTTTGATCAAATAAAGGAGGAAGTGCCAATGTCAAGTGCCAAATATTAGGCAGCACTTATAGCACTTCTCAGTTTCACAGTCACGCAGATGTTTCATGGTTGGCAATTAGTGACTAAACCGCAAGTGCTGGCTTTGGGTCAAATACATATGACAGGAGACAATGGCGAGAACATGGAGAAGTGAAAACCGTCTCCTGGCCGGTCAAGTTCCCCTTATATTCCCGAAAACTTTGTGGAGATGGCCGAAACTTAAAGCTGCGGTTTGTAAGACATAAACCCGTCCAGGCTAGATTTCAAGAAGTATCCAGCCAGTTAACCCTGCACCCTGCACTCAGGCCTCTCTCTAAAGCCTCTCCCCCCAAACCATGAACGTGCACCGTCCAACAACTGCTGAATCCCGCCAATGGAGTCCGAGTCCTCACAAGCAGTGGGAAGGAGGGTGTATCAGTGCATCGTTTACATCACAACATCTAACTACAAGTCACTACTTCATGTCTCATTCACCTGTAAGTAAACACCTCATATTATGATATTGAACGTAAACAACCAACATAGCCATTGCTAGCACTGATAGCTGTCAAGCTAGCTTTGTTAGCATTCAGAAATTGTTTCGAAAGTGTATATTTTGAAGTTGTTACTTATTGCTGGTTAGCTAGCAGCAGCTATCTATGGTAACATTAGATATGGCAAAGCAGGTCAAGGAGCATATGTTCATACGTTGAGTAGATCATCAAGCTCAAAGGATTACACATGAGCAGGTCAGCATCTAAAGGAGAACATTACTTTTTTTCTGATAAACACCACCTACAACTAAACTACTTGTGTTTGTACAGTATATTGACCAGGCATGTAACTTGGACACACAAGTGCCCTAATCAGAATCACATTTTTTGCCATGTAGTTTTTCACATTTTGAATTTGTGTTTTGGTGCATAACAATAAACACAGCAAGTAGAAAAATGAAAAGAAAGATAAAGGGCTGGTACTTCAAAAAAATGTAATATAAACTGGGGCATCTGTACAGTTTTGTCCAGGAATGTCTAAAGTATTCACAATTGAAAGTGTATATGTTCATAGTATGCTGAGGATAGTCAAGCTCTGTTCCATAAAAATATCTAATTATGTTGCTCTTCTGTTGCTTTACAGGCAGAATTCAAGGACTACGTTGGAGCTGAACTCTGCCTGACACCTGTTTATTTGTCCTTCTGTATTTACTCCTTGTTTTGCATTATCTCTAACTTGTTTGAATAAAGTCTTGAAAATGATAATTGCCTTTCCTTTACACCTCCAGCATAAACAACCAACCCATTACAGTTCTTACACTTTACATGATGCACTAATAATAACAACTGAATTAGGTAAGACTCTTGTTTATTGATTTTTTTGGAACACATGTAAATAAATAACACTACAAAAATAGTAACTCTTTTACCATTTAGACAATATACAGTACAATTAGCATAAACAACATACAGGAAGGACGTCCAGAGGTTTCTTGACTGATTATAAACACAGATCAGTGTTGGCCAACAGGTTAGGCTGCTGATGGCAAAAATTATAATAATCACAGAAAACTGGATAAATGTGTTTACAGGACATAAAGTTACATCTGAATGTGTTTATGGGGCATAAAAATGTTATTGATTCTCTCAAAGACAACACAGGACGATTGCTATGGTTAAGTGGGTGATGGGAAGCTTATGTGATGGGTGGCAAGCGATTATTTATAGGGACTGTCAGGTGCATTCTGTGTGTCCCACATTCTACTGTGGTCAGCTGACAGTCAGATCATGAATTGAAATGCAAAGTTTATTTTCTTACAGAAAATTCCTTACTGAAACATATAATCACTGCAGTAATTATCCAATGAATGGCTCTGACCTATTTGCTTAGTTAAATCCAGGTGGTGACGTTTTTTTGGCCCGACAGTGTATAAATGTAACATATATACAGTTGTAACATATACATGGTATTCTAGGTTTTCTCACAGAGCAGTTTTCAGATCTGAAGGTGAAGAACAACGTTTCCTCCATCAACTCCATTATCGTTTATCTCCTCTGACTCTTATATCATGGACACTTGCTGAACAATATGAAGGCATGATGTGTTTTAATGGCCTCATTTACAGTGCTGATAAAATTGTTTCCTCTGGTCCTGCTGAGCTGGAACTTTTCTTAAATCCTCTGCTGGGCTTTTGTTTCTTAGCAAAACAGTGAATAAATAAATGGCGAGCAAACCACACAACAACCACTGCTGCTGTCAGTCCCAGTCCACAGTAGAGGACAATCCATCCTCGACTTGCTGTGTTGGGTCTCTCAGGTGTGTCTGTGTTGGGTCTCTCAGGTTCGGGCCAATCCCTCGCTGCTGTAAAGAGACCACACAACAGAACAGCTGAAGTTGTGACATATTTCTGAGATACTGTGAGAATGAAGTGAAGGATTGTGGATTGTGGTCATCCTCAATACTTTTCTTCAGGTTCTTATTGATCCAAAAAAGCTGCTGAATTGAACCTGTTGATAAAGTTCTACTGAAAGTTCTACTCAACCAACTTACCAGAGACCTTGAGCCAACATTCACCAAAGTCCACACCATAGTTTGTCCTCACATCACACATGTACCGGCCTGAGTCCTCAGTCCTGAGTCTGGACACATGAAGTCTGACTCGTCCGTCTCTGAGGACATCCTTCTCCCACTGGACTCGTCCTACAAACTGTTGATCCCGAGACTCTGGGACCACAACACCTCTACGTAGTTCAAACAGGACTGAGACTTTGTGATCAGTTTTCATCTCACAGAAGATATAAATGGAGTTGGGGGAAATGTGAGTTGTGGTTGTGAACATCCATTCCAGTGTGATGTTGTGGTTCTCCTCTGCCTGATAGGAGGTCTGTGTCACATTCACTACAAATGTTCCTGTTGAGGAGACAGAGAGGGAAAGTGAGGAGCAGACACACTGACAACTTTAACTTGGCAGCCATCTACACGTTTCTGTGGACAGTGTAGTGACGTCTCAGAGCTGCAGAGGCTCATCAACATCAACTGTTTGCTCACATGTGGCTACTTTAACTGATTCATGGAATCACAGTGAAATAAAGTGAAGCTGTAAACTAACCACAGACACAGTTGAGGCTGATGAGCAGCAGGATCCTGCAGATCATCTTCTCCCTGTGAGAGGAGACAGAGGTGAAGAGTCATGTGATCACAGTTCAGTCCTCACATGTACCACGACAAACATCTACAGTCTGTCTTTAGTCTTTACAATACTCCTCTGTCTTTATTATCCTGCTCATTGCACACAAGGACTTCCTGACTGGACACAGGATTGATGCTAACGCTAAGCTGCTGTATTGTACATCTGACACAAGATGGCGCCAGTGGTTAAACTGTGAAGATGAAGAGTTCAGTTCAACAGCTCAGTAAAAACACATCAGCAGCTGTTTGGTCCAACAGATTAAAATGAAAGAAAGGAAAATTATTTATCTTCATAATAAAAACACTTAAGTGCCCAAAAGTATGTGGACATCTCAGGAAGCAACAACGGCTCCATCTGGTGAAGAACAACACAAAACTGTGCGATGTCCTGCAGGCTTTTTGTTTGCAGTAAACTGCCTGTATATTTCCACATTATTAAAATAATTGACGCTTTTTAAACAGTTGAAAAGACAAAAGATCTTAAACTTTCAGTTAATCAACTTTGAAATCCGGGTTTGTTTTCACTGGGTTAAATTAAATAAATACATATGAGTTTGTGAGTCTTTGGTCATTTGTGGAAGAAGAAATGAGAACAAGTCTTATCTTATCAAAAATGGGGAACTCAACCAGACTGGATGAGGAAGAAAAACTTCCTCTTTACTTTACCAACAGTAACTGAATCTCATGAACTGAGCGTGACCCTTAATGAGTTAGCAATATTAATGCGCCGTAAAAAACAGTGCTTGAAATTTCGTCTTGATCTGATAAAGATTAATAAGTATCATGTAAGATCTTTTAAAATACTTCGGGAGCTCCACCCGGTTGCAGCTGCCAATTAACAGAAGAAGAGGAACACTTGTTGTCGAGCAGATAGAGGACGGTAAAAGAGAAGTGGCGGAGGACTACTTTTTATCAGCAAGATCAGGGCGCGACCGGCTGCTCGGATCTCGTTTCTCAACGTGCTGCAGGTGGCAGAAATCGGTGGGGAGCAGGCGAGCGTCGAACCCTAACCCTAACCCTAACCCTTGTTCAATAAATGTATTTGAACTGTAAGTCTATTCAGTGTGATCTTTAGTAAACTGTTTAACTTGCCATTATGAGTCAAGACAAAATTAGTTATTTAAAAACATTAGTTTGCTCAATTTGCAACTTTAAGTTCAAAAGCTGCCTTAAAAACATGAGTTAAAGTAACTTGAAATGCAATATAGTAAGTAGTTTGAACTCAAATTATCAGGTTTAAATGGTACAAAATCACGAGTTAAATAACTAGTATTACTGAACTTTATGAGTTGAAACAACATATAATCATAAGTTAACAAGAGAAAGTAAGTTTTATTTAATGCACAATGTAATATTGTAAGTAATTTCACCTCAGAGTATCAAGTTCAAACAATAAATGATCATTAATTAAGCAATTTATATAACTTACCTTCCTTAGTTGAAATAAAGCTTTTCTCTAAGTTGAGTTAACTCGTGTTTTTAAGGCAGCTTTTGAACTTAAGTTTATAAGTTAAACCAGCCTGAAATTTATTACAGTGTATGAACTCAGTGCTGAAAGCAGCACTTATGTACAGATCACACATACAAAGACTGACTGCAGACGCCATCATCGACTCGTTTACATCGACTTTAATAAAGTTTAACCAGAATTTTACATATAAGTATATAGAGGATGATATTTATATCAAAGATTTTCATTATAAAAACAATCTAATGAACTAACGTGTCTGGTTTGACAGTGAAAACCGTCTAAAAATGTATTTTATTCCAGCTGAGATGGTTTAATGTGTCATTTATAGTTTAACATGTCCTCAATATGAATCAATGTTTAGAGTCAAGAACAACATCTTTACACAAAAGACTTTTAGAAAAGGCAATTAAGTTTCTGGTAGAATTTAACTCTTCAGCTGACAAGTACAACATAAATCAACACTTACACATGTCAGGTCGAGAGACTTCGGTCATTCGCATACGAAATCATGATGAGAGGACACACAGTCCAGCTCCCTGCTGGGAGCCGGAGCCGCTTTGTTTCTTTTTCTGTTCAAGCCGCACGTGATTGGTCAACTACATGATGCGTGGTGGTGTCCGTGTGTCCACACTGAGCAGGAGGAGGAGCGGTAATACAGTCACAGCACACACAGAGAGAGAGAGAGAGAGAGAGAGAGAGAGAGAGAGAGAGAGAGAGAGAGAGAACACGCTGGAAAGGTGAGAAAATGAGTGTAGAGTATGCCAGGTTAAAATCTCATATCGAGCAGGCTCTACAAATAACCTGCACAGGCACATTAGAACTGTACATTTATCAGTGCAGTTGGAAGTGAACCCATCCAAACACTGTTGTGGACCAAGTACACCCCCTCGTCACAACAACACTACCCGATGGCAGTGGCCCCCCAGCAGGACAATGTGCCCTGACACACCGCAAACACTGCTCAGGAACAGCTCGAGGAACACAATAAAGGGCCCAAGGTGTTGACCGGGCCTCCAAATTCTCCAGATCCCAATCTGATCGAGCATCTGTAAGACGTACTGAAGCAGGTCTGATCCATGGAGGCCCCACCCCCCAACATACAGGACCCAGAGGATCCACTATAAAACGCCCTGGTGCCAGACACCACAGATCACCCTCAGAGGTCTTAAGTCCATGTCTTCACAGGTCAGAGCTGTTTTGGCTGCACAAGGGGAACTCATTTTTCTAACTCTGAACATGCGCAGGAAACATTGAACTAGAACACAATTAGATAGTCAAACCAGTGTGGCTGCGTCATGTAAATCGACATTCTGATATGTAAAACATGACGTGCAGACTGATAAGAAAGCTGGAACAGTTCCCTCCTGTTACCGAGACTGGGTGCTTTTCGAAATGTATGTATGGCTGCATTTGCACAGTAAGTTATGTTGAATGATGACAGATGAGCTGAACTGAAACGTAAATCATACTTTACAGATCCACCCGCTGGGACTGTCTCCACTGTGAGCTCAGGTAAATCTTCTTCACTGACTTGTGAAGAAGATTTCAGAGACTTTAATGCTGCGAGAGCTTTTCATTGTTTTCTGTCCTCTCATCACAATTTTGTCTTCGAATGACCCGAAGACTTCACAGCACCCCTAAAAAGGGTTTAAAGTCACACTGATTGACTCAATGTTTAGTTTCATCAATAAAATCTTCTCACACACAAGATTTATACAAGTGTACAACAATAATCTCCACGAGCATTTTCTCTGTCAGAGATGAAGGTTTCCCTGAGCTGACAGAGGAGACAGTCCTGCCTGCCACGATTGCATGTGTAGGTCTGACAGGATGAATACAGGTCTTTTGTTATTACCTATTCTGCCGCCGAGCGCTGCCAGCTTATGGTAATTTCATCATGTTATGCAAGCAGATGGCTATAGGTAAACACGGCTGATGTACAAACATGGGAACCTGAAGCTTCATTACATCCTGCTGATATTTAATCATTAAAACTCATCAAATGGAGCTTCAGATCAACAAAGGTGTGGTGCCATGCAGGGCCCATAGTCACCTAGTTAACAATGGATCATGTTCAGGCCAGATGAGGGAACATAACACATCATTTTATTATTATTTTATTATAACAGGCATTTATAACCATGCAGCCCTTATGAACACTGGTCTATGGCTGAGGTTCATGGTTTAAGGCCTCTCTGTCTACAGAGGAGTGTGTTAAGAACAAGCTGCTACACTGAAGTGTTTGCTTGAGTTGTTTATGTCCAGAGAGGAGCTCCAGTGTGTTCCTGGTGGCTGTTTTCTTAATGGAGTGGCAGGGCATCCTGGTGCGAAGGAAACTTAAATATTGACACAGGTAAGCTTGTAAGTGATCGGTTACGTGTGGATGAAACTGTGATGACAACAGAGTACAGTGGTCTGTGTAAGGGACCTGAGCTGACAGGTCCGTCACGCCTCATCTACAAGGTCCACAAGGTCAGTTTTTAGGGAGCGCTGTTGGTTAATGCAATGAGGAGTGAACTGCTAACTCCTCCCTTAAAACTTTAAGACTTTCAACACCTGAGGAAGGGTGTTGATCAAAGTCTGTGTCCCTCTCAATTTGTGTTTAGGCTGCTGGCCTGTTTGTGACGTCCAGGTCTAAAACTGATCCTGTACCTGTCTGTCTCTTGAGTTGTGCTTTAGGGATGTTAACATCAGTAATGTTTGGAGATGCAGCAGTAAAATGGTGGTTTATAAACCTGCAGTCTTCACCATTATGATGTTACTACTCATTTATGTCACCTGTAAAGCAGTTTGTAACTGTCTTCAGTTTATGTTTTCTCAAGAAGACTCAAACTGGAAACACAAAGTGATGTGTTGGAAAATCGACTACAGGCCTACAAACAATATGTGTCATGTTTTATAAGACTCTTTAATAAAGTCCAAAATATTGTCAGCTATCATTAAGGTAAAGAAACAAAGACCAACACACTCTTCATGTTTCATTGATCCTCCTCTTCCTGCACAGACTGAGTAAATCAAACTGCAGCTCACAGCTGATGATGTGTTTGATCTTCTCTGCAGCAGCAGCACCTGATCCACATGTTGTCACAGATTGGTAACCACTGGCGCCACCTGCTGACATGAATACATGACTGCAGCTGAGAAGGTTTTATTTCACTCTCATGTTAGATGTCTTCAGGAAACAAAACACAAACAAGCAGCGATCCCTTATCTTCCATCACAGTGTTATTTATTATATCATGTCCTGTTTATACTGTTTTCTCCCAGTCAGCCCCAGTGGACGGCCCCATACCAACTACACAAACCAGCCTCCTGTGAAAGCTACACAGCTGTTTGAGACTTTTAACAAAATCCACTTAAAGCTGGGGTTGGTAATTCTGTTCAAAACCAATTGTATTTGTAGAAAATCTCTCAACATCCATACAGCAATTAAAATATCAAATAAAATAAAAAAGTATATGCACTTGTATGTTCTTACCTGTAGCACTTAAACCATAACACTTATGTACTTAAGGTATCCTGCTCGCTGGCAGGTTTGCTTCAACTAACCCTGAGTTTCCCCTGCTCTTAAGTTGAAGCCTGCAGACTGAAGGCAGTGGCAGACATGGCGTGTCCGTTTCTCGAGGAGCCAGTTGATGTCGAAGCGCAAATACTCAGCAGAAATCTCCGTCGGGAGAGGATTATCAGACCCCGATTGGATGTTTTATCATTATCAGCGGTCTGATGATCCAGACAATAATCCTAACCCCCGTGCTGATGCACGAGATGGAAGGTCTTCTTTATTTCCTGGAAGTACACATGTTGTACAGTTAACCTTTTGTTGTTGAAACAATTGAAAATCATCCACCTGTGGGCACATCACCCACCCTTAACTGATGATCCAGCAGTTGTATTTCCATTTGTGTCTTTTTGATCTGCAGCCTTATGTGATCCATTTCCAGATTTGACTTATTGATTTGTGTCTGCAAGTACACCTTGTACAGTTGTTTCACAGGGAGCTATAGGAACACAAATGATGTTGAATTTCACAGTGCCATGTCTACTTAGTGTCATAGTAAGTTGTGGGTCAATGCTGAACAACATCTTACTGAGGAAACCTGTGCTGTGGAGGTTGATGGACCCTCTTCCTCATTGTAATTTCCAGCATTGCTCTGTTAGAGAGAGAGAAGCTGCAAGTTGCATTGTGGAACAACACTATCATTAACTGAAACCAAAGTTATTTTAAAGAGGTGTGAACCACAACGGGCCTTTCTGCAACTTCCCTCTCTGTGGCGGTCTTCATCATCCTCCTGTAATAAAAAGAAATTATTGTGTTATATTCTACCCATCATGACAACTCTGTGGAATATTAAGAGTACTTGCAACATCATGGAGGTCTCTTATAGCAGAAGGCTCCACGAGACAGATTACACCATCAGTAACTGGTAGAAGAAGATTAGTCAATATTAAATACTGGCAGTGATGGGATGGCTGAAGATTGGGCTTTTTCTTTGTTTAGGGGATTTTCCTAATTACTAAAATATCGCTATCACATGTTGAATGTAGCCACTGAATGCTGTTTAATGAGGGCAGGCTATAACAACACCACAATTACTTGTAATTAAATTATACCTTACCTGTTTGGACTATATTTTTATATATCATCTTTAGTTGCTGCCCGTTGCAGTCCGTTTTGTGCCTGTTGGGTTGCACCTGTGCGCTCAAACACACATATAGAATATAAATGTTGAATGAGTGGAACACTCAAGACGAAACATTTCTTTTTTTTCTCCAATTAATACTCACGCCTTGACTCGGTCAGCAATTTTCTGCCACACAAGCTCTCGCTATTTTGCTGCTGCCCCAGTATTGCTTTTCTTTTGAAAATATGCTCATTTTCTGCATATGCAGTCATTAATATTTCCAACTCCACTGGGGAGAAGTAGGAGGATCGAGGCTTTTGTCACCTGTTGCCATGGTGGATCATGTTATCTGCGTTCCACTGATGAGGGCTTTTTATATCCTCATGCACGAGCTTCACTCAGGGTAACCTTGACTCAGAGTTGATTGAACTAATTGTTAACACCTGTTCTGAAACCGAAAACTCTGAGTTTGAGTTTGTTAAACTTGCTTCCTGAAACAGGCCCCTGGTGTGAAGGAAACTTAAATATTGACACAGATAAGCTTGTAGCTGGTAACCACTGGCGCTACCTGCTGACATGAATACATGACTGCAGCTGAGAAGGTTTTATTTCACTCTCATGTTAGATGTCTTCAGGAAACAAAACAAGCAGCGATCCCTTATCTTCCATCACAGTGTTATTTATTATATCATGTCCTGTTTATACTGTTCGCTCCCAGTCAGCCCCAGTGGACGGCCCCATACCAACTACACAAACCAGCCTCCTGTGAAAGCTACACAGCTGTTTGAGACTTTTAACAAAATCCACTTAAAGCTGGGGTTGGTAATTCTGTTCAAAACCAATTGTATTTGTAGAAAATCTCTCAACATCCATACAGCAATTAAAATATCAAATAAAATAAAAAAGTATATGCACTTGTATGTTCTTACCCGTAGCACTTAAACCATAACACTTATGTACTTTAGGTATCCTTGATAAATAGCAGCTACCATGCTCAGATGAGAGCTTGAAAATTGTTTATATTTTTTCTTTTCTACTTTATCCATTTATTAACACAACCAACTACTGTTATTTCTATCAATAAAAACTATTTGTGAATGGCTTTTCATTTTGAATATTATGGACTTTTGGAAGAAAGTATGCTCATTTATAGGCTAAATATAAATCGCTATTTTATCATATTTGTCTTAAATCCAGCTCCATTATAAGGTAAAGCACATCCTGACAGCTTGGAGTATTACTGTCAGATACTGTTCCCCCTCTGTTCAATATGAAAGGACGATCACACATCTTTCAAATTCATACTGCTGACTTCTTTCCCCACAACAGATAAGTCCTGTGATTTTCAGGCTGATATCATTAAATTTGACCATTTACAACAGGGGGAACGCATCCTGACAGCTTGGAATATTATATGAAAACATCTTTGACTACTCAGGTTATTATCTCTGAAAATTACAAAAAATACAATTGCCGGGGATCAGACTCAAAAGAAATCATCTTGTCCTCACAAATGTTGACTTCTTTCAAATACTTTATATGCTTATATATACTTATTTTTCTGACAGACGATCTGACAAACCTTTGCTTCAACTGTGGGGAGGAAAATGCAGATGACAGTGAAGAGGCAGAGCTGACATGGGTATTATTTATTTTATTATATTATGCATGTATTTCATGCAGTGTTAAAATGTTTTTGCACTACAGATATCCTGTGGACGGTGGTTCCACCATGCATGTGTTGGAAGGCCAAAGACAGAGGACAAATGTGTATGTGCAGCATGCTGAAGGAAAGGAACTTAAAGTTCATGTATCAATAAGAAATTTTCTATTGACAGGTAGTTTTTCCTTGATTTTGAATGTTTCATTTTTTAAATTATTTTGATGTTTTTGTTGATGTGTTAAATATTGCACATTTTGCCATTTAATTTTGTATTTATTGAATTTGAATAATAATTGTATGTTCTAAAAAGTAATTATACACTATTTATTTTTTGTTTAATGTTATTAAAGTCTTTAATGCTTGGCTGAGCCTCCTTTAGTATTGAACAGAAGGGGAACAATATCTGACAGTAATACTCCAAGCTGTCAGGATGCGTTCCCCCTGTTGTAAATGGTCAAATGTAATGATATCAGCCTGGAAATCACAGGACTTATCTGTTGTGGGGAAAGAAGTCAGCAGTATGAATTTGAAAGATGTGTGAGCCTCCTGTCATATTGAACAGAGGGGGAACAGTATCTGACAGTAATACTCCAAGCTGTCAGGATGCGTTCCCCCTGTTTTAAATGGTCAAATTTAAAACAGGTTGTTGGTAAAATTGGTTGTTTATGCTGGAAGTATAAAGGAAAGGCAATTATCATTTTCAAGACTTTATTCAAACAAGTTAGAGATAATGCAAAACAAGGAGTAAATACACAAATACTCTTGTGTGTGAGAAGATTTTATTGATGAAAGTAAACATTGAGTCAATCAGTGTGACCTTAAACCCTTTTTAGGGGTGCTGTGAAGTCTTCGGGTCGTTTAAAGACAAAATTGCGATGAGAGGACAGAAAACAATGAAAAGCTCTAAGAGCATTTTCTCTGTCAGTGAAGAAGATTAACCTGAGCTTAGCTGAAGGTGAGGTTCAACCCAGGGCGTCACACGAGCTAGAACCGCCACTGATGAGACATGAGGTAGTTACTTGTAGTTAGATGTTGGGATGAAAACGATGCAGTGATACACTCTTCTTCCTACCACTCCGACTAAAGGTCCTATTTGTAAGAAATATTGATTTTTGAATCTCATTCCCTGCTTGGGAATGAGATCAGAAGTCAGAATCCATCAGAAGTGTACAGTACATTATTTCCTTCTTGATTAGAGGCTAGATGGTTTAAAACTGAAGATAAACAAACCAAAGTTACGTCACATTACGCCTATTTTAAAGTATTCACACTGGTTGCCTTTTAGTTTTCGTATTGAGTTTTTATCATTTAGTGTCAAACTCTGGACAACATTGCCGATAAATATGAGTCATCTGTTTATACTGAATAAACTCTAACAAAAGTGAGTCGCTCAAAATAGAGTTGCTCAATAGAAACAGTTATGAAGTAACTGAAGGCAGCACAAGTGCAGCAATGCTAATGACTTGGTGATATGTTAGTATTGAGATTCAGTATTGTGATGAATGTGAGGCTAAAGATGTAGTGTGTAACAATGGGACATATGATGATGATGATTTTTATTATTAATATTATTATTAATGTAAAATAAAAATACTGTACTTGTGCTGTCTTGAGTTACTTTATTAGTGTTTCTATAATGCGACTCTATTTTAAGTGACTCACTTTTGGCCGAGTATATTCAACAGTGATCAGGTCGAGATAATTCAGCCAGAGCAGCAGAGCGACTGAGAGCACATCGGAACGCGTTGTGTTTATCCCCACCCGTGCACAGGTGCTCTGAATCCCCTGCAATCAGTCATAAGGAAAATCAGCCCAAACAAAGAAAAATAGCAAGTCAAGCAATTGGACTGTTACAGGTTGGTGTACCTCAGTGCGAGTGGAAACCGTTCGCATTTCTAGTCGCTATCTGGAACTACTTGGTTGTATTATTGCTTCTTCACTTCCGCCAAAATGTGTGTGTGTTTTTGTGTTGTGCATGTCTGTGTGCACGTGTTTGTGTGTGTGCGGTGCGCACACTGATGTGCATGTGTACTCCTGGCATCTGATCAGAGCAGACCACAAGCTGAAAACCACAGTGAGGATTTCCACATCACTGGACAACTTTCAGCAAGTTTCAAACTAACTTCAGCAAAGGAAAACTAACATAATAACATAACATAAGAAACTTGAAAACAAGACATAATCCTGGTGCCAATATTGACGGGGGTAAGGAGTTATGTCCAAAACAAGTGTTATAAGGAGTCAGTCGATTAAAGGATGTCCCATGTGCAGTATTTTCCACTACAGGTTGTTTTATGATTGTCGTTTTCTGTTGAATTCATGCTCAAAACCATCGGGACAGTGTACGACCAGAGTAACTGCTAACTGCTGCTGCTGAATACTCTGGAAACGTGTTTACCTTAGTCACATTGTAATAGAGTGGTGTAGTCTGTAGTCCTAAAAATTGGAAATCATTTTGCATTTTTGCATATCTGGTTCCTTCGTCTCAAAGTCTTAGTTTTTTTGATTGGTTTTCAGTTAAATGTCTGAAATAAAGTGTGTGGTTACCACAGGCTGAAGATATTTACACATTTTGCTCTAAGACATAAAACACATCATTAAATGTCCCACAGTTTATTTATAAGGCTCTTACATGTCTCAAAAACGGCGATTGCTAACAAGTGTCTAAATGAGACTAAAGAGGTTGTCGGGGACATTAAATGTCATCACAGCAAACATGGAGACTCATCTACTCACTAGTCCGTCTTTACAGGCCGACTTTAGTTACAAACTATTCTAACTTTAACTTTACAACTTGTACATTGATCAGTTTGTAGAAAACATGTATAGTAATTGTGTAGTAAGACACTTAGTGGTGGTGACGTTTAAGTCATGTGACCGTGATGTAGTCTGTTTACAGGCTAGCATTAGCTTTTCACTAATAGAGATTTAATTTAGGCTTTGAAAATCACAAAAATTGTGTTGTGAAGATTATCTTGATGAACAAAACGTGTACAAATAAATATATAATATAAATAATAATATAATAATATATATAATATAATATAATATATATATATATATATATATATATTTATATATAAATTATTTTCAGTGATATTCAAAAATTCAATTCAAAAATCCCATAGACTTTTTGTAGATGGTAGGGCATATGTGGTTATTAGAAATTAATAATCATTGATAGTAATTATTAAAATGAAATTAATCAAAATGAATGATCAAATCCTCACACGGGGCACCAATGTTGGAATTAATGGTAGAGCAAGTGCAAGAATACAATACACGCTAATTTCTAGTACCTGCCCAGATACTAATTAAGCCTCACTTGTAGTGCCTGTTTTCTTTAATCCAGCTCACTTCCTGTTGATTAAAGGCGGTGCAGCATCCTGCGGTGGCTGTTCAAACAGTGGAGTCGAGATGGGCAAAGAAAATGGGTCAAAGCAGGCGTTTTCTGAGGGGAGACCTCCTTCTGCAGGGATGAGAGAGCTGGGGTTTGCGCAGCTCTTCTCTGGATCCGGAGCGTGTTTGGTAAACATGGGGAAGTTTTGGCTCATCTAGCGAGGTTAAAGACTGCAGCCTAGGCGGGTAAAATCCAAACGTTTGTGTGCTCCCTTTTAGTAACAGCTGCACAGGCGAAATCTGATGCATCCAGCAACATGTTACGATGGGACTGCTTTGAAATGGACGTGCAGCTGTTTTTATCTTCTCCATGTATCCGGTCACTGTGGAACTGATGATGTGTTCAGGTGCACTCTCAGACAGATGGGAGTTTTCAAACCTGGGTGGACTGTGACAATCAGGCGCCACCTACTGGACATTAGGGTCAGTGCATTTTCCTTTGCTTAACAGGCTTTTTTAGCTTTGTTGCAAGGAGGCTGCATTTAAGCTTTGGTCTACACACAGGATGCTCTATTGTCAGAACCATGTGGTGAGGGTCCCAACAAACTTATGAGACTAAACATGTAAATTCCTTTACATTGATGAACATGAATGAATGTTAAACTCAGATGTGGTGTTCTTTCTTTTTGTGCTGATGTTTGTCTTTCCAATTAAATCCTCATATTTCTAAAATTTTGGTCCACATGCTCATTTGTAACTACACTTCAGTATATTACCTGATCATTCAGTATTCTCACAGAGGATTTGAATGATGAGATTCATATCAATGTTAACTCTGAGCAGAGTTAGCTCCCAGACAAGGTTAGCTTAGTTTAGCATGAACACTGAAGTTAGAGATTAAACAGCGAGCCAGTATCTCTTTTAAAGGAGCCTTCTGACAACTAAAAGGCTGATAAAATGCAACAATGTGAGGCCAATACTTACAGTTTGACACTGGTCCAGTGTTAAAGTCCTCCTCAGCCACTGAAACAGATATACATTTTGCTTTGATACTGTACCTGTCAAAGACAAAGCCAGGCCAGTCCAAACCAGCACTGATGCTTCTCTGTTTCACTGTTAGGCTGTTTGATATTATGAAATTCTGTCAACATAAAGTGAAAAACTGACTGTTCACTGTGGAGTGAGGCAGATTTTGAATACATACAGGTAACAAAATGTCAGGTAATTTAAAGAGATAAGACAAACCATTATTTCTTTTACATTTTAAAGAAAAGCTTTTCTACTAGCCAATTTCCATTCTGAACTCACTCAGTTAATTCAGTTGATCTCATGCTACAACTGAAGGGTGGCGTAATAAAGACAAAGTTCAGACACACATACACTAAATGTGTTAAGCTGTCCTTCTTGAAGTTGAATTGCCATCAAATAATGTTTAACACCTCTATCTATATCTATGTCTATATCTATATACACCTCTTTATCTGACACTACATTATTTGAGGACAAGAACTTCAATTTATTTTGAGTTAACCAAAGACCACCGGAAAACCTTTTGAAGAACTTTTACCCCTGTCTAAACGTCTCATCCCCACTGGGGGGAGCTAAAGACACAGTGGGGGAGGGAAGAAGGTGTGTTATCCAAATAGAAAACACATCTCCCCTTTAATCACACCATGAAGACTCAACTCCAAGAAGACTCAACTCAGCTGTTAAGTGGATAAAACTTACTTCCGAAAACATGAAGATCTTCATTCTCGTGCTTCTCTCGTGGCACTTTGCATTTTCAGGTGAGATAACTTTCCTTGAATTATTTCCTGAAAGCAGTTTATGAAACACAGAACAGTTCACCAGTAAACTAGTGACCTGAAGCTGGAGGCTGCCTATCTTTATATTTTAGATCAACAAGTCTGTCCAGCTCAGGGTTCAGATAATCTAATTATGAATTAGGATGTGCCTCTATAGTTCCTGAATAACTTTGATTTGTGTTTAACTTTGGAACAAGCACAGATCCAAGTCTATTGTCAGGAACATACTGTAGTCATAAAGCCTGCATTACTGTGCTGTGTTATTGGAGGCTGTATGTTGTAAGTATGGGGTAAAACATAGGGGACAGGGGACTTCAGAAGCCTGAGGTGATTTAGGTAGATGTAGACTGACATTGCTGTTACACAGAGTTCATCTTTGTTTTTTATGGAGTACAGGAAGAAGAAAAGCTTCTTTATGATGAGGCAGTTATAGAAGGTAATCAATTGTATTGCTCTGTCACAGGATCAGAACAACTGTCATAAACAGTAGAGGACTGAAAAACAACAGTCATTAAGAAACTTTATTGAAAGTCTTTGCACAATAACAAACATACAGTATGAAAAGATAAACCACAGTTCATTGTATAACTTTCAAACTCAGTGTGTGTCTTCTAACAGTAAACTCACTCAACTTCACCAACAAATGTTGCTGGTGGTCACTGGTTTGTGACCTCTGTGTGTCTCTCAAGGATGGCAGGGCTGGGTGATATGACCTTAAAATAATGCCACGATATTTGTAGGCTGTTTTACTTTACAAAATAAGTATATCTTAATATTTTTAAAAAATACCCTTAAAAACACATTAATGCTAGGACTGGATAACAAAATGAAGTATCAGAGTATATTTAACTAAATACCTTTATCAATATTGCAACAATATTTTAGAAAAATAAACAAAATAAACACAATGATTTCTGATCAATAATCACCAGTAATGTGGGTATAATGACAACGTTGGTAAAGACAAGTATTAGAACAAGTAGAACAGTCTGGTAAGTTAAGAAAATGACATCAAGTAATGTCGCCTTCAAAATCAGGAAAAGACAACACTTATATCATGATATAACAATATCCACAATCTAAGATTACACATACTCTCATATCATAGTAACGGTATAATATCAATATACTGCAGCCATAAAGGATGCTCACATTCATATTAGAAGGGGGTCCCAATAGTTAAAAGTACTTTGAGTGTAACTTCTCTTTAAAGTCTATCCAAACACCAAAATGCTTCTCAGTAGTTGGTGGGCCGTACTGTACCCCAGGGGCGAGTCGAGGGTCAGAGCTTTAGGGGTGCTGAGCACCCAATGAGCCCCACTGCCACCACCCACCCTTTTTTCACACAAAAACAAAGAATATGTCTATTGAAAAATAACTTTATCATTTTAACATTGGTTCAACTAACTCCAAAATCCAGAATTTTTTTCTTTTTTTGGAGACCTTTCCAGAACACCAGCTTTATTGTGACAGTTCACACAGACAGCCCCCTGTAACAAACACAAAACCTTCTTCACTCAGCTGGTTTTCCTGACCGTTAACTCCATGTGCCTCTTTTTGTATCAACAGTCATTAGATTAGATTAGATTAGATTAGATTCAACTTTATTGTCATTGAACAAAGTAACAGGTACTTGGACAACAAAATGCAAGTCATCTTCTGTAAATTATTTACAAATGGCCATCTCTAACCTACTTGGTTGCAATGCACACCTGTCTGAACTTTCATAAACCAATATGTCATCAATAATTAATAATAAAACAAGCTTCACATCAAGAGCAAAAAAAAAAAAGAAAAAAAAGAAGGTAAAACCAAAAAGTCCAAAAAATCCAGATTATTGACCCAGGTCTTGAAAATACTTAGAAAGTAAAGATATAAAAAAAAGAAAAAGAGGGAGGTAAGGTATGCGGGTAATACACTCTACTTTTACTTCTCCATCTCCATTTTTCTCTCTTTCCCTTGCCACTGACAATCATACACAAATATTTTGTAGGCAGGAGAGTTGAGGTCAGTTTGTCATGTCACAGAAATGTTATGGAGACCATTTACAGATTCTAAGGATATGATCAAAAGGCACACAGAGGCGTGTCATTTTAAATATCTTTATTATTATTATTATCATTATTATTATTATTATTATTATTATTGGGCTTAGAAACACAATAATTTTTTAAATCACAAATTCCTTTCACAAGAGAAGTTGTATTTTCCATTGTGAGTTTGAAATAAAAATAAATAAATAAATAAAAGCAGGGGACCATTGCCTACATAAGTAATTTGATACAACATACAGATAGCTGGTTTATATTATCTGTTACTTTAGCTTAACACTTTTCAGAAGAAGAAAAAACAAGACAGAGGTCATTATGGACTGTCCCTAGTCTCTCACCTGAATCTGTCTTTTTTCTTTTAAAGAACTGTCGTATGTCCATTGGTCACTGGCAGGCTACACACACACACACACACACACACACACACACACACACACACACACACACACACACACACAAACACACACAGAGAGAGAGAGTAATGCTAGGAGTTATCTTTCACACATCTCATACCTGTGTGTTATAAATAGCCTATAGACCTGCTGTGTGTGTGTGTGTGTGTGTGTGTGTGTGTGTGTGTGTGTGTGTGTGTGTGTGTGTGTGTGTGGTACTACACCTGCATGAAAGTGATGTGATTATTATGTTGCAAAGCCTGGTTCAGGTTAAATCCTCTGTAAAACATGAATGAATACAGCAAAAGAACAACATTTAACTTTCTTTTATTGTCTAGTTTGATAGTCAGACACAACTGAAAAATAACAGATATAAATCTAGGAATAAATAACAATTCATTTAAAAAGCCACAGTGAGTGTTTTCACACATACTGGTGGTATACAGTGATATGTCGTTTCGGTTTTCAGCTCGTACACACGTTTGTTTTCACTCTGGTCCAAACGCCGCACCACTGGCAGGGCTTCATGTTTCCATGACGACTGACCAGAAAAGACGCGCGTGACGTCATGTTTAAATGACTGTTGACCCGATTGTTAAAATGAGTCTCAAAGTAAGATAAACTTCAACAACAGAGACACAGGTACGCAGTTTATTGCTGCTGTTTTTGTTTAATAAACGGACAGCTCCAGTAGTACTGTAGCCGCGCTAATGGCGCTAACGGAGCTAACTGATAAACGGTGTCTGGACTCCAGTACTCACCGATACACCGGTATGGTCTCGGAATCGAAACAACTCTAGGTAAAAGGAAAGAAGTGTGAGACACAGCTTTGGAGCAACTTACTTAGTCGATTTACAACACTACAACTAAACGGATTCTCACTCTGCGTGTTTGTCGCGCTGGACGACGGTCGGGCTGCGGAGTGGTGCAGGTACAGAGGAGAAGTAGCGGTGAGAAGAGGATGATACAATTTGCTAAGCGGGGGTGTTTTCATTTTCGTCCTTAACATATATACATTTTAAACCACAAACTACGGATAGGTTGTGGACATTATTTAACCTTGTCAAAGACGAACAAAAACTTTAGAATAACAACATTTCTTACTCCAAGTTTTAGGGGCTAGCCCTGCACATGCTGTACCCTGTAATGATAGAATGGGTAATAGATAAGTTAGATAAAAAGAATCATGCTGTAGATGGCAGGCCATAATCATAAGTGTTACCATGACATCATATTTATGAGTGTGATGATGACGTGTGTATTTATACTGAATGTATAAACCTCTTCTGTCCTGCAGAGAAACACTCCCTGAAGTATATCTTCACTGCATCCTCTGGACTCCCAGACTTCCCGGAGTTTTTTGCAGCTGCAATGGTTGATGAAAATCTAGTGCTTTACTGCGACGGCAGCAAAAAGATAATCCAACCAAAACACGACTGGGTGAAAAAAATATACGATGATGATCCTCGCCACTTGGAGGACTACAAAGGAGCATGTTTTGAGCAAGTGCCAAATCATTTTAGAGCCGAAATCAATAGTTTGAAACAGCGCTTCAACCAGGGTGGAGGTACAGTATGTACTATGTTATATTTCACCTTTTATTTCATGAACTGTTCTTTATTATTATAAAAATAATTTTGATCAGACAAAATTTTTCTCATACAAAGATTTGTATCAAAAATATTCGGAATTAATTTCATCAGCCTCCCTGGGCTGAAAGAAAGTTTTCATCATGCATAGTTAAAAAGACTGAATACTTTATTGACTAATAGCTGTTTCAGGGGATGACTGGACCACAGAACATCTGATTAGTGTGCACATTTAAACACGAGAATCCAAGAACCTTTAGATCATTTATTGAGTTGGGAATGCTTGATCAGATGGATGGATGAATGACAAGATGGAAGATTTCTGTACAACGGCAAATATAGATCAATATATATATGCAATGCATACATGCCAAAACTAAGTAACACAAAAAGTGCATGAGAACAAAGTTAGCTTACATTATTAATGCATCCATGAAGGATAAATATTATGTGATCCTTCACTGTGATTCTATTATTAAAAACAAAAAGTAAATACAGAATAACAATACACAATGATTGTAAATCTAAATATACATCATGAGTCATATTTACAGGGTTAAGCTTCTCACAGGAGAGGAAGTAGGAATCAAACAACTCCAAATAATACACCACAGTCTGGTGGGAAGACAGTGACACATTATAAATACTGGTTCCATTTAAACATAACCTAAAAGATATAAACAATACGTCATCTGGATGCATGTACACATAACTTAAAGGATACAACAACAACGTATCAGGAACAAATTGGCAAAATAACTTCAAACAAACTAACATGTGGCAGCATGGTCTCACACAGAGAAACATACAGGACACACCCAGCATATATGTCCTCCCCTTACTAAACTCCTTCCCTGCACACATGTAGGTGAATCTCTTCACCCAGTCAAAGCCTCACAGAACTGACACTCAACGTGACATTTTTTAACACAGAGAATATAACTATTATACTACAAAACTAGAGAAAACTGTTTTTTTGTTAGTCCCCGTTATAATAGTTTGGACTCAAACAAGAGACGCTGCATCTCTGTTCATTGTTGGCATCTTAAACCTTAAAGTGATGAGGTGAGGTGTTTCTTTCTCTGTCTCTGTCTCAGGTGTCCACATTTTACAGAGGATGAGTGGCTGTGAGTGGGATGATGAGACTGGAGAGGTTATTGGTTTTATTCAGTATGGTTATGATGGAGAAGACTTAATTTCATTTGACATGAAGACAATGACATGGATCGCTCAAAAACCACAGGCTTTCATCACCAAACTGAGATGGGATGCTGACAAAGCTAATATGAGATTTGATCAGTATTACCTCACAGTGATTTACCCTCAGTGGCTGAAGACGTATTTGGCCTATGGGAGGAGCTTTCTGCTGAGAACAGGTAGAATCACATGACCTGATGTAGTTTAATGGACACAATCATGTTCATACAGTCTGCTCAGACTGAACTGCTGTTGTGTTATCACTCCAGTCAGTCTGACATTACATTGTTTTCTCTGTTTATTTTCTGTAGTGATTCAATGATTCAATGTTGTCCTGACCATTCAGTACACACTGACATTTTGGCTGTTCTGAAATTTCTTTCCATTATTGCTCATGACTGTGATAGCCAGTGTACACTTAGCATGAGTTAAGTAAGTTTGCTGTCTCAGTGTTTCAAACTGGAAATAGTTTCACTGAACTCTCTCCAGAGCTTCCCTCAGTGTCTCTCCTCCAGAAGACTCCCTCCTCTCCAGTCAGCTGCCACGCTACAGGTTTCTACCCTCACAGAGCCTCACTCATCTGGAGGAAAGATGGAGAGGAGCTTCATGAGGAGGTGGACCACGGAGAGATCCTCCCCAACCACGATGGAACCTTCCAGATAAGTGTTCACCTGATCCATTCATCAGTCACACTAGAAGACTGGACGAGGTACGACTGTGTGTTTCAGCTCTATGGTGTGGAGGACGACATCATCACCAAATTGGAAAAAGATCGGATCAGGTCCAATAGGGGTAAGAGTGGGATCAGAGGGTGCTGAAGGGGAGTGCATGGGAATAATCTTGGAAATAAACAGTAATAATTAACTTAATAAACATTTTTGCTTTGCTCTAACTTGCTACATCTGCACCAGTCTTATTGTATTTTATTCACCAGTAAAGCCCAGTGACATGACCGTCCCCATCACTGCTGCAGTGGTTGTTCTTGCTCTCATTCTCATCGGTGCTGCTGGATTCATCGTTTCCAAAAAGAAGAAAGGTGAGTGAGAAAAAGGAAAGATTTCAGTACTTTGATTTCAGTCAGTGAGTTGATTTTTTTAAAATTCAAGTTGCAAAATTAAAACAAGCATGAGTATGAACAGATACTCAGTTTGAGTGGGTAGAAGAGAGCAATAAAGTGACTAAAGATAATCTGGCATTTACAACTGTGACTGAAATTATTTGTGTTTTGTTTTAGTTTCAGCCGTTAGCCCACCATCTTGTAAGTAAAACTTACTTTGGTTCTATTTCAGCTGATCTGACTCACAATTCATGTTTTAGATTAAAAAATGTTTCACATTATTGTGCAGATTAACCTTTTCAAGACTGTTTCCTGTATTTATTCTTTAGAAAAGTTCAATATGGGTTGCTTGTTTCTGACCTACAGCTCCTGACAACAGCACAGAGCTCCGTGAGCAGCTGAATCCAGAGACCTGAATGACAAACACACTCAGTGACTCTCCTGGTGTCACTTTATTTAGCTTTGCAGAACTAAAAGACAGTAAAGGATGGCTTCTTGCAATAACAGTGAAGTTATATAAAAAGGACTGATTGAAAAGGTGGGACTGTTCTATGTTCTATGGCTCTGATTGTTTTATTGATTGTTGTTTTCTGTTGAATTCATACTCAAAACAACCAGGGGGCAGCGTATGACCAGACTTACTAACAAAACATGTAAAAAAAATGTTTGATTTTGAGATTATTATCTATGATATTCTAAAATCCAATTCAAAAATCCTGTAGACTTTTTTTTGGAGGGAACCAGATCGATGCTTACTTCAGGGTTAGCCTCCAAAAATATGTTATTGCTGCACCACTCCATAGATAGGAGAATATGAAGTTTGGTCTAGCATGGAGCCAGTGCGTCTCTTGTATGAGCAGTGAGCAGAGTGGGAGATGTATATCGAAACATTTACAACTATGAACTCATGAGATTAAACATGTCAATTCCTTTACATTGATGATCATGAATGAATGTTAAAACTCAAATGTACTGTTCTTTCTTTTTGTGCTGATGTTTGTCTTTCCATTAAAATCCTCACATTTTAAAAAGTTTGGTCCACATGCTCATTTGTAACTACGCTTCAATATATTACCTGAACATTCAGTATTCTCACAGAGGATTTGAATGAGGAGATTGATATCAATGTTAACTCTGACCAGAGTTAGCTCCCAGACATGGTTAGCTTAGCTTAGCATGAACACAGGAAGTGGAGATTAAACAGAGAGCCAGAATCTCTGTTAAAGGAGCTTTCTGACAACTAAAAATCTGACTGACTGGTTTCTAGAAAAAAAATAATGCAACAGTGTGAGGCTAATACTGTCAAAAGCTTTCAGGAAAACAAACTGAGAGACTCAGAGTGAGATACACGTTGAAACATGTTTATTCACAGCAGTGATTTGAGCTGTCAGTTAACATAAATTAAATGTATAAGCAACATACAACAATAATAGAAATGATTGAATACAGAGGTACCCTCAGAGAAAATGATTAAATGTTACTATATAATACTCTAAATAATCAATATCACCTGTTTCTGTGTGATTCCTGACTGTTTGGTGCTCATCCTTCACTAACATCTACATGGTAATTGCACTATAATTCTATAGAAACAGTCCTTCTGACCTGTTGATAACTGGCTAATTTAATAAAAACATCTGGAATGTACTGATGTTGCTGAACAGGGTGTAACACTTGTGCCCAGTCGAATGAGGTCAAGCAGCTTAACACTAATACAAACAGCTGATGTGGGACTGACAGAGGTCTTCATCTGATCTAACACATACTCAGTCTGTGTGAGAGGTTAAACGACCCACCATGTTGAATGGCTGGTACCCCGGATAGCTCCAGGATCAGCACACTGGACAGCAGTGATGAGAGTCTGCCATGTTGAAACACTTCAGCTGTCTTTAAGAGGAAACAACTGTGGCACAATTCAAAGCACTGTTATTATGTGTGAAGTGAGAGAAGGAGGGACGGTTGGCTTTTTGTTTCCTGTGTTTATTTGTGACATGTGCATGGTTTGTATACTTTTAACGAAGGATCTCTCCTCCATGATGTTTGGCTGAGACAGCTGCAGAGTTACATGCTCCCCTCTGCTGGCCAGGACGCACAACTGTGGCTGATGCTCCTGTCTTCCCAGGTGAAAGCAGTCTGGGTGATTGAGGACAACCAATAGGAGGGAGTAGGGCACTAGGCTCTGTCTCTCTCTTCCTTCCATCATCTGACAGAGCAGCAGTCAGTCAGCCTGGAGGCTGGAGGATGACTGGGGTATTATGTCTTGTTTTATGGTCATCTGATGGGCACAGTACCTGAGTAGTGTTAATAGTTATCTATTTCTTGGCATATGTCTTGCTTCCACCAAATGTCTAACTAATTGTATTATTTATTCATCTATGTATTTTATGTACACTAATTGTTCTCACTTATGTGTGTAAATATATTGATCAACAATGGAACTAATGTATGTTTCTAGTCATATTAATAACGATAATATCCATAAAAGGCATTACTTTAGTAAGTGTACGTAAACTCTTTGGAAAGAGGGAAAAGAATCTATATTGTGCAGAAAAGTTACCACCAAACACAAGAAATACAGTGTGGCTGAATTTTACTGTCAAACAACCCGGCGTTTGTGCAGAAAAGCTTTTATTCTGAAGAAGTCCGACCGGAAGTGGTGCCAGCACTACACAGACAACAAGCTCGTAGTGAGGGGAGTGAGTGAGATGGCGAATCTGTCGTTGTATTTGACTAATGTCAACGTTTCACTGGGACAAACTATGGAAACTGATAAGGTTAGTCGGTGTGATACAACTGTCGCCATTGATCGTGTTTGTGTATTATAAGCTGAGACTTTTCTATATTAAAGGAGAATTACTTCCTTAGCTGAGAAGCTAACAGCCAACAAACAAAAAGTAGCTAAAGTAAGCTAATAAACGCAGCTGAGCTTTGCAGTGCTAATGTTTACATTTGGTCATAAACTTCTCTTTATTTACCTCTTAACATTACAGTATATGACATAAATTATTCCAGTTACTTAACTTTAGTTAAATAACTTTGTTAGGTTTATATATATATATGTGTGTGTGTATGTATGTATGTATGTATGTATGTATGCATGTATGTGTATATATATATATATATTTACATGATATTATTCTGATAAATATAACAAGATATTACTTTATGTTATGGCTTCATGTACATGTATTATCTGTTGTCAGTGTCCAGGAGAGGAGGCAGACTTTGAGAGTGTGGAGATGGACGACTCTGCAGGGAGACCACAGGTGAGGGTGAAGGTTCCCCGCAGGACCATCTACTTTGCCAGTGGAGAGACCATGGAGGAGTACAGCACCGATGAAGAGGAAGAAGAGGAGGAGCTTGTGAAGAAAGATGTCACTACTGTAGATTCGGTAGGCTGAGATCAAAAAGTTTTACAGTCACTTGCCGGAAACCACCAGGACTTTATAGATGTTAAACAGCCTCAGATGTAGGGCATATCCTGTGGGCGTGTTTGCATCAGAGCGAACCTTCTCTCAGGCCTGTGTTAGGAGACATTTCCTTTATTTATCAAAACAGAAATGGCCTGTCACTGGTAAATCCTTTTCAATACATATGTGCAATTGAACTACATATGTATTATTAGGTCACTATGCCACGTAACATGCTGTCCCAGCTGAGCCATTGTACCTGTGTTTGCACATTTGATCATGAATCACAGTGTCTCTCCTGTCCCTGGTGTGCTTTAAACAAGGGACCATTGTTGCATGTCTTTCCCTATCCCTCTTCACCCTGATATCCCCTTAAATGATGCTTGACAATAATCTTGGGTAATATTTGTTCTTTTGTGTTTGACCAGCAGATGTGTGTTCTAATTGTCATGGTTCTCTTCTCCTGTGTTTTAGTCCAAACTGACCTGGGGTCCATATTTCTGGTTCCAAATGTGGAGAATGACCACCTCCACTATCTCAGGTAAAGGAGGCTTCTGTCACAGATGGCATTCATGCTAGCAAGGACCAGTCACATCTCACTGGGTCCTAATAGTTCACCTGGACTGATACTCGTTTTCTGGGGCCAATGACGATGCCAATATAGGGGAGTAAAAAATTCCAGTATTGATATATCAGCCAATAGACACACCGTTTTCACAATGATCCTTCAGATGTGATTACTAAACACTTGTGACAAAGACTTGTTACAGAGGCAGGATATTTTACAGTTAAACAGTAAACACGAATGAGATGCTTTACAGAAATGCATCACAGTGTATTTTATAGCTTGTTTCGCACTTCAGTCGTATTTGGTTGTTTTTGGGCACCTTCATAATAATCTTTGTTGAATGTGTATGTGTCCTGTAGTGTGTGACTACATGGGAGAGAGACTGGCCTCTCTGTTCGGCATCACTACTCCTAAATACCAGTATGCCATCGACGAGTATTACCGCATGAAGAAAGAGGTATGACACGTGCACACACACACACACATCCTTGAGTTTCATATGTCAGTTTCATGTGTAAATAGGAATAAAGCCGCACCTTTAAAAGCTGTTTACACTGAGGCAGGAGCAAGAACACAAACATGAACTCTCAGACGGTATTAAATGCTACACGCACTGTGGTCTCCTGCAGGAGGAGGAGGAAGAGGAGGAGAACCATCTGTCTGACATGGCGGAGCGTCGCTTTGCGGAGCAGCAGAGAGGTGAGCAGGACGATCCTCATCCTGCTACTGTGGAGCAGCCGGAAGCATCGGGAGCTTCTTTTGTAAACATCAGCTTTGATCTGGAGCCAGAGCCTCCTCTCAACACCACAGACACCAACAGAGTCCCATCTCCCCTCCCCTCCTGAAAACTAACCGCTGACATTCATACATTTCTATCAGTTGGCAAAACCTTCATTTACTTAGCTTTATAGATTAATAATATTGTTATTTTTCTATGTTTTTATTTTATAAATGGAGATCTTAGTACACAGTGCAGGGACTAATTAAAGGGCTGTGGAAGTGGCAGCACTGGCCTTATCTGTGAATGTTAATTTGTATATAGTGTGAAATCATATGCAAGACTGAGATGTATTATTGAGCTAGTTGTGTAGACCAAACTGGGACTGGGCTCAACTCTTGAGAAGGTGAAATAAATGCTGGATTTGAATCTTACTGAGAAATAGAAATCAATCTCAGTTTGTTCTTTAATTCTAAGTAAATGGAGGGACCCCTGGGATAAGCAGCGGCATCAGTGGACACGTGATAAATCTACTAGGCATGTGTTGATCCTGCTGCCGTAAATATGCAAAGACATTTCACAAGTTCAGCCAGTTTTGTAACAGCAGGGCCTGATACTGGCACCGCTGAGCCATTTCTGCTCTGTCTCATCCTGTTTTTCTTGTTTCTGCCATCATTGTCTGCACCTGGCTGTGAAAATGAGCAGGTAGTGACATAAGAAGCCAGAACTGGTGCACTGGGAACGTGTTTTACTCTCCATCGCTGCCTTTACCGCTGTACTGTCATCTCTGGAATTTAGAAATACAAGTTGAAAAGGTTACAGAGATGAACAGACGGCACTGAAATGACTCATTTACTCATTGAAAATATCTATACTTACATTTTTTAAATTCCTCACAGTACAGATGAGTAATAATCTGAAACATTTATTAATGAATGCCAAGATTTAACAGAAAACATAGTTTTGAGTCCTTGAGTTTCACCAAACAGCACCTTATATCTTTAATGTGATACCCAAATACATACAGTATGACAACTCATCTCCTGCTGCCTTTTAGTGCTCAAGAATCCTTCCTCAAGGCTGCTGCACCTCTCTGCTTTTTAAACGGGACACATGTAATATGTGGACTTCCTGTGTTTGAACTTAATTGGTCGATTGCACACAGGGGCATTAGCCATGGTTCACTGTTGCGGAGTCAAACTAATATTTTCAAAACACCACATCTGTGAAGGGAGATCGTATGCTCTGGAGGGAAACAAGATGTTTGTAGATTTGTTTGAATTGGCAGTTTATGAAATTATCAGCACATATTTACTTCTTTTTGTGGCGCTCCTGTTAGGCTAGGCATTATAGCTAAGTCGTTGCAAATGGTGTTCTGTAACTGTCCCAGCTAGGATTGTAGTACAATACTTGACTCTGTGGTCAATCACTTCCACTGCAAGTGAATAAACTCACAGTTGTCGACTGTAATTGATAAGCCATAGTGCCACAGGTCCATTTGCGTAGTGTATTGGTAGATTTGGAAATCCTCCTGTTCATATACGCCGATGTTTGGAGGTGTCACAGCACCACTCAGGTGCAGGTTGAGTTAAGGAATTGTGGAAGCACACAAGACGCAGAAGATAATTGATTTCTAAGTTATTGTCATTGAACTGATTCACCTTTACTGTTTTCTGCTTTTCACAATATACAAATGTTTCTGTGATGACACTTGAATCTGTTGACAAACGGAGACAACTTACATGAAGTAGCACTAATTGTCATATCTTGTGTATGTCAAAAGATCAGGTTTTTTAGCCAATGTTCATTAAACAATATCACTATGGTTCGGATCTTTGAAAATTGAAACTCAAATGTATTGATGAAGGATGATCTACATTGGCGTTAATGGTTGTCCACATACAGTGCTACCACCTGTATGTGTGTTAAGGGCTCATTCTTTAAGTGTCCTTGTGTTCATATGAGCGTTTAGCTGTGCAGTGGGCTTAATGCTCAGAGTGAGCTGTCATAAGCTTCTTATTAGTTATTTTTATCCACTGATATGGTTGTGTAGTGTGGTGACAGACCACATGCAGAGAAATTACACACACCTTTTCAAAACGGGCTTCAAAGATAAACTGAAAGGCAATAGCAATATTATCTGGACATAAAGTGTATGGTATGTTAATACTTGGTGGGTCAATGTAGAATATTATTCTTGCCTTTTTCTTTGTAAAAAGGCCCAACATATGCAAATGTTTTTGGTTATTTTAACAAACTTTTAATGACTGTATATATACTATTTATATTTTCTCTGTGTTAATAAAACCTTTGAATAATCAAAAGGTTGGATTTTGTATTTTATTTTCACAGTAAGTCAGCTGTGTTTTATTTTAAATTACAGTAACCATCTGTTTGACTTCCTAGAGTTTTATTAATAGAAGCTTTACCACCAAAAACAAGTCATTAAAATCATTAAGGTTGTTTTTGTAACAATCCAACCATCTTCTCGAATAAACGTCATGTAGACGGATCCGGCTTTCTGGAGTTTTGATTTACTTGTTAATCACCCAATCCAAAGTTTTTTTGACTTGTTTCAACATGAAGTCTGAAAACATGGTTTCTATTTACTCTCAGCGTCAGAATAATGTGATAAAACATCAAATTCAAGGCAGAAAGGGATGAGAGTGTATTCTGTCTACCTACAGTTCAGAACAAATTTTAGAAAAATGCTCCCAAAACAACTTTTATTATAAACAATTATAACATTATTTTGTCCTCACTAATGGTGAAAATGTAATCTTGAGACAGTAAGGTTAAAACACTGACATAACCTTTTAAGGTGATATAGCGAACTCGTTAGCAAACGGTTACTTATTCACACAACCAGCAATTACAAAGCAACATTAATATTTGTGTTATTATAAGTGTTTCTGCCCACATGGTAGATGTAGGTTATACATTCACTCTTTTAGCTGTTTTTAGTCTCAGTTAACTCCTGAGGGAAGTATCTGGCACTTAAGCTCATTAAACATTCCACTTTTCTCATCAGCTAGTTGCTTGCTTGGTGTGTTGTACTCGGCAGGTAGGACACTTGAGTTTTTACAGCTTTTCTGCTGCAGACATCGGCCTGCTTCAGTTGAAAATGACACGACAAGAGCAAAACGGTGAGCTGAAAGACACTTAATAGTCAGATGATTAGTATATGAGTAATATGAGTGACCCCTTTCACATTACACACAGCTGTTTTTTTTTTCAGTGTTTATATAAAAGTAATAATTATAGTTTATTATACGTTTGTATTCAGGCTTTTTGATTTTCTCACGCCTGTTTGATTTCAGTGGGTGAAAATGAGAGGGAGTTTCCATTATACAAAGTAAAGTCAAACATTTAGGCATTCTCAGAAAAGGCATGAAAAGGAATCATTTATTATTTAAGAAGGTCAATGACAAAAACATTTATATTAGGTCTTTTTTACAGGACACAACGGGCAGGAACAGAGAACAAGATTCACACAAAGCACCATGTCGGGCTTTCCTCCTTCATTTTTCTCTCAAAGTTTTAACATTGTAGTCATTTCTCTCAAACATAACCAGAGGGACCTGAGACAGTAGTTAAGAGTTCACTTTAGTTCAGTGCCGACACTTCAACAGGACATTTGGCTTCAGGTTTCAGGTTTCAGGATGAAACGTTCACCTTTTGGCATCAGGAGTGTCTCTGAAACATATTCAGGTGTCGTCAAGGTCAGCTGTGTTGCTGCTGTCGTTGTCGTTGGCAACAAGCACTTCTCTGTTCTCATAGGTCCAGAAGCCGTTGAGGTCAATCAGGATGCTGGTGACGGTATCGCCCTGGCAACTGTTAACCAAGTCCTGAAGGGTGATCTTATAGGGGTCTTTAGGCTTCACCATGTCAAAGATCTCATCCTGAGGAGAGACGGTGATCAAAATGTGTATCTGTTTTACCCCAAAACTAAGAATGTCTCTTGATATAGGTTAAAAATTTATACAGCGTGGTTGAACCTGTTGTCTTCCAAAAGAAATGTTAATCTGACTAAGACTGACCCATCATTAGCTTTGTCAAAATAACAATCAATGAAAATAAACAAAGGATTCAAAGCACCCATCACATTACAGTACTTTTACAATGAAAGCAAGGTTCTGTAGAAGTATTGACGTGTCTATGAAACTTTGTCGGACTGTGTGCGTACAGTTGTGTATGCAAACATAAGATTTAAGCATTTTCCATATTTTCTAGTCTTTGTACGAACCCTGGTGTGTGAGTGTGTTTATGTACAATATACCTTGACATCCTGGAAGGAGACTGGCTCCTGTCCGTGGAGTTTCATCTGCTCCTGAATGGCCTGCAGAACGATATTGTCATGAAATACTGACACAATACAGTGAGTGTGAAGGTGTGTTTGTAATATGTGTAAGTGGATATAAATACCAAAAAAACAACAAAGGCTGGCTTATATAGTCAGGAGCGAGGATGAGAAAATTGTGATGAAGGATATAAGGAATAAATGCAGATGAGGTATTCTGTCATTAGGGCGTGTTTGTGTGATGTGTGTGCAGCGGATACCCTGAAGAAATAGTTGAGTGAGAAGACGTTGAGGTATCCTTGATTCTCCATATCCAAAAGTTTAAAAATGTACTGTAACGCTGCCGGCTCCTTCCTGTTTTCCAACGCCAACACAAAGTCTAGATAGGTCTTGTAGTCCTGTGACAAGAAGAGAAACACAATTGCGTAACTGTAAATATCCAATTTAGACCGCGCACACAGAAGTCTGAAATTATGCAAGGAGGAGATATTTAGAGGAATAATTCAGTGTTTTTATGTATTTGTTGGTCTTTTTATGGCTTTATCTGATAGGACAGCTTGAGATATGACAGGAAACAGGATGAGAGAGAGGGGGGATGATATGCAGCAAAGGGCCACAGGTCGGACTCGAGCCCTGGGCTGCTGCAGCGAGGAGGCAGCCTCTGTAAATGGGACACATGCTCTACCAGCTGAGCTACTGTGGTGCCCCATTCAGTGTTTTATTAATCCTGATCCTGGGGACCCCCTGCCCTGCATGTTTTAGATGCTTCCCTGCTCCAACACACCTGATACAAACGAATAGGTCGTTATCAGGCTTCAGCAGAGCTTGATAACAAGGAGATCATTTAAATCAGATGCCTTGGAGCAGGAGAACATCTTAAACATTCTGGGCAGGGCGCCACCAGGAACAGGATTGAAAAACAATATCCTCAACAATAAAAAGTGCCATCAACTGTGTGTGTCAGCTGCCCAGACAGGACACAGTTTTTGCCTCAATGAGAAGCTGAAGATTAACTGTGTAGAAGTTGAACATTAACATACATACAGGTGAGGAATTAAAAGAAAACCCTGAGTAAATGAGGACAAGCATAACAACTGCAGATGCTTCCATGCAGGCCGCCTGGTGTTGTTGCTGATTGTACCATTTCTCCATCATAGGTGAGGCACTCCTGAAACACTCTGTCCAGGAAGACTGAGGTGAGCGTAGCCGTGCCGTAGCGCGAAAGCTCCTCTTTACTCAACATGCCATTGTGGTCCTTATCCAGGTTGAGGTACTGTCCTATAAAGACACAGTGATTTAAAAAAATAAAATAAAAATTAGAGGAAATAACTGAAAATCATAGATTCATATCGCTTCATCCAAAGTCTTGTCATTTATCTGGCATAGATATCATTAAGTGCTTAAAATGATCTGCACTGCAAGGTCTCGAACAAGGTTATTTGACATCATGGACATTTGATGTGAGATTGGAAACATGACAGTCTCACACAGACGTTTTCTCACCGTAGACTCTGAGAGCCGAGGGGGCTGAGAACCAGTTGGACTCTTGACTCTCTTTAGACAGCTCCTCATCTCTCAGCTGGGAGCGCACAGGGAGAGGGAAAGAGAGCGTGAGAGAGGAGAAGCAGGAGATGAGTTGGTCTTCACACTTGTCATGAGTATTGCTTCACAATGAATTTTCCTTTAAATGTTGGGCCATTTCATGTCTGTCAGGGAGACTAATCAAATTGGTCCTTTAACCAGCAGGCTGGTAGTGAAACATGATAAACTAGTAACATTTTAACACACACACACACACACACACACACTGGTGGAATGTAACTAAGTGAATTTATTCAAGTACTGTTCTTCAGTACAGAAAAATCAAACTACCAAACAGTTTACACAATAGTTAGTTGGTGTGTTTATTAGTTGACTGACAGAAAATTAACAGGCAACTATTTTTCATTTCCTGGTTCTAGCTTTTGGAATGTGAGACATTTTTTCTTTTCCTTTAAATTCTTTCAACAATATTAATTCATTTTAAAACTTTTGAGGTTTTAACCACTGCTTGGTGATTTTTTTCAAACCATCCATTGATTAATTACTAAAATAACTGGCGATAATCCGTAATGAAAATAATAATTAGCTGTATACATATTATATTATATACATAATTAGTTAAATATACTCTCACCTCAACCAACTACAACAGTAATATGCTGCTTACACATTGATGTCTGGGGAAGAATAATCTAATGAACTAATACATAATAGCCTAACAGTAATAGGAGACATTTTCTTGCATTGATTACTTTTTTTAAATGCAGGACTTTTACTTGTAACACAGCATTTCTGCAGTGTGGTACTAATACTTTCAATACCACTCTACAAGTAAAGGCTCTTGATAATTCTTTCTCCATTGCATTCATCAACACAATTGATTACAGTATGAATTAACACTGAAGGAGGGGTTATGAAAACAAACAAACAAACAAACAGGGTTAAGTGAATAGGTTAAGAAGTGTGAGCGATGAAAAAATTCTTACCTCTAACAGGTCGTCCAGAAAACTGCAGGCCAATATATCCTGGATTTTAATCTTTCCTAAAAAACAAAATGAAAAAAACAAAAAACAAAGATCATATAAGCACAGATCTATTAAAGCACAAGTGTCCTCTCTACAAATGTGTCTTTACCCATTGACTCCATCTGTACTGCGTTAACACTACACTTTGATATGTATTATTCAATATTTCACTACAGAGATACATTTTCACGCTGTGTGTGGTTCACTCTCACCTGTTCGGAGGGGGTCGAGGAAGAAGAAGAACTTGCGAACAGCGGTGCAGACGTAGAAAGAGTAGAAGGACTTCTCCAGCCCATCCAGCTGAGGCAGAGTGGGGATCAGCTCCAGGATGTAGTTCTCCAGATCCTACACAAGATAATGAGTGTCAGCCTCTTCCTGCATTTTTTTTTCTGTGAGCACTACTGAAAACCATTATTTTCCTATTGTTGGAAAAACTTGTTGAATATAACTTGAACTGAAACATTTGTTGTTATTGATGGAGAAGCTTACCGACTCTCTTAGGTAGCCCTGTCCTGCTACATCATACAGGCTCAGACCTATACGGGTCTGATGCAGCCAGACTGGATATACAGAGAGAATCGAAATGAGAAACATTCAGTGACAAACATTCACTGGTATGGATAAATCCAGATGAGTAAACAGGGCTAGGAGATACTCCAGACCTTTCCTCATGACGTAGTTGAAGAACTGCATGATGGAGATCCTGCCGTAAGGGTCGTTGTTCAGCAGCTTTGCATACACCCTGGCTGTGAAGAATTTTCTGAAGGAGGACAGAGAATTTTAATCCAAGTCAGATTTCTATTTCCTTTGCCATAATTGAAACATTTTTGATATTCAATTGCTGCTTATCATGTGACCCCTTCTGGTTCAAAGGCAAATTTTTTTATGGCCACAGAATGCTGATGTAGCTTGGGTTGTTTAAATGCAAATCTGGCATCCTCCAGAGGTAATGATCATATTTTCAATGCAATTATGATTATTGGTGTTTTAGCCCGATCTGATTATACAGTTATCCCATCAGACAAGACACATTGACGCCAGGTGGATATAAATTCAAGCTGGCAGGGGATTTTCCATCATTAACCTTTGATCCAGCATGAATCCTTGGCAAAAACAAGAACACATTGAGCTATAAAACAAAACAGTCACAAGGGGGGGTTTACCCAAACTGTGCTGTTGCCAGGAAATTCTACTACCTGTTACTTACTTGCACTTGGGCCCGGCCTTCTCCCCCACCTGCAGGTAGGCTTCGTAGCTGATCATGGCCTCCTCTCCACTCACAGGAGGCACCTGGTGCTTATCGAGTAGAAACCACAGGTTCTAAAGAAAGATAACAAAAAATTAAAAGACAACAATGTAGACGGACACTTTCTCAAGAATCGCTAACAAGCACTACCATACATGCGCGGCCAGTGTGGCTATAAAACAAAGAACAGTGAGGGAGTGTGACTCTGCTCAGGATGCCATTACTCCACTATATCTTTACATACCAAACAGCTGTTTGCTGCTATGTTACTATTCAAAATCTCATTTACTGTATTTCACCTTTAAGTGTGTGTGTGTGTGTTTACCTGTAGTTCTTCATTATCCAGCAGTTCTCTGCTCTTCCTCTGGAGGAAGACGGCTCTGGATTCCTCTCTCAGCTTTTGAAGTAATACTTCATCCTCCGCTGGTAGCTATAGAGCATCATCATCGTTATCATCATCATCAACTGAGTTACTTTCACTTCTGCACATCTTTGTCATTGAACAGCAAGCCTGTATCACGGCACCTTGTACACTGCTGGCAACTACACATCAGTAATAACACAATCAACATCATAATCTTTACCATAACTCATCATTAAATCTTAAAATTTCCGGTTTCTTTAGTCCTGCGATCATCATCTTGGGCTTTGGAAAACAACTGTCACCATTTTCTGATACTTTGTAGATCAAACAATGAATCAGTTAAATGAGAAAATGCAGCCCTTCATATAATATTAGTAAATGTAGGCCTTCCTGCCAAACAGTAGCTGACCAGAATCAGCCTTGTCATAAAGCTCTTGTTTCTACATATGCTCGTTCCTTGAAATGTAATCTTTTTCTTATAATGAACATTTACTAGGCAAATTCTGTTATGGGTCTTTAGTGATGGCACAGAGGTAAGGTCTCTGTCTTGTCACATAACACAATCAAAGTTAGATTAATAACGACAGTTTTCACTGGGTTCACATATGCCGAATAGTTAAATAATAATTACCCTGTAGTAAAATCTTGGGATGTTCTTGTAGGACTTGTCTCTGTCGCCTCCTCCCCTCCACTCCGTGTAATATTTGGTGAACAGCTCAGTTTCTTCTGCTTTCTTTTCCTCTTCGCTTCTCTCATCTGTAACCGACAGGGAAGATGATAGTTAATGTTGACTTAACAGCTAAAGGGCGACTTTCGTTAGCTAGCCAACGTTAGCCTGTATTTGACGTTAGTTTACATTTTGTCTCACCTTTTTTGGAGTTTGCTATCCTCCTTTTCAAAATGTCCGACCAGTGAGGCTGTTGCTCTTCAGCCATACCTGCTCCGACATTAATCTAATATGTCTTAATATAAACTTTCTAACCCTAGCATCAAAAACAGTCACGTAGTCTTAGCATCTGTGTACAAAGTAGCCAAGCTACCAAAATATGGGACAGCGTCAATTTACACAATAAAGAAGAACTCTAATTCCGGTTTGATTTTTTTCTATTTCAAAATAAAAGCGTAATTCTACACGTTGGGAAAATGCAAAACCCTTAAAAATCCGGCCAGATAAGCAGCAGAGTACTTGCCTAAGGTAATTACATTTGCTATCCATTAAAATCAATATTCATTGAAGAGCCATCCTTGCAATCATTAAAGGAAGTCTCATAGTGGTAGCAAAAAGTACTCAAGCACCAAAGTACAATAAATAATATTCATGTGCGAAAAATCTTCTCGAAATTAATAGGAACATTTCCTGAAATATTCCTGAAATATTCTTATTCCCGCTATTTCAAGTGATACAGTTTGCGCCCTCGTTTAAAAACCAAATAGCTTGTTCCGGTCGTCCTCTGGTTAACTTTACAAACTTGATGCAGTTGACAAACGGAGCTGTCGAGCGATGATGACGTCAAAGTGTGCGACTCGAGACATGCCTACAGTTGTGTTTTTGACCATGAAGTTGTAGAAGGAAAGAGGCTGTTGATGGTTAGTTAAATAAATATGGATATCGAGGTGAAGGGTGAGTCGAAACTAAAGGTTTATAGAGCCAATGAGAGAGTGATAGTTGTGTTTAGGTAACTACTGGTATTTGGAAACAGCGATGTTAACTGACTAGTGTCACAGTTTAGTGATTCATGCAACGAACAGCATGTGTTTTGTGGTTGGAAAATAAGTGTCGGTAAAGTTTGTAAGTTAAGGATAATTGCTGATTTATAACTGAAGTGAAGGAGAAGATAAGTGAATAACCTAACTCTATATTCAGTTCTCACAAGGCCAGAGGTTAAACATCCTAACATGGGCTCCACCCTGATATTAACAGTCAGAATATGCCACAGACCCTTGCAGCCTTTCTTTCACCAAGGAAGTTCAGCTTTCACCACACTGAAGACTTCTCTGTGTAAGTCATCACAGCAGCCTCTGTCGGCACGCTTTTTGTGCACTAGAGACACGAACCTCAACCCAGGTGTTAGACAGGCAGACAGAAGGAACAGTGGACAGGGAGGAGTAAAAAACACCACCATCAGACGTAGGGAAGAGGAATCTTGGGATGATGCTGTCAAGGGAAGAGGTAAGACCTCCACTCTTCGACAGAGACCTTCCTTCCCCAAATCTGTGTTTGCTGCTGGGACAGCAAAGAGGACGGCAGAGATGATGATGAGGAAACCCGCTCTAGTCTCTCAGGATGAAGAGGAGCCTGAAGGGAGGGTGACTAGAGGAGCAGGTCAGACCTTTTTTTGGATCAAGTTAGTTAAAGTAATGTGCAGAAATCATTTGGACTGAAATTATGTTTTTCTAAGACCGTATAAAGTCTAAATGACTCTGTGGAAGTGTGTGGGAATCATTGTTTCAGTTTCCTTCACTGATGCATGAATGTTTTTTGACAGGGAAGGTAGAGCCTCCTGAACGGCCGTTATCTGCTGCAGAGTGGAGGAAGCTGAAGGAGTCGTCTCTGGGAAATTCTCAACGCTTTGAAATCCAGATGATGCTGGCATTGTTCTCCTCCCAGGCAGAGCTGGATATCGCCAAGTGAGAAATTAATTGTAAATAGCAAGAAATATCAGTAAAGCTTGTGTATGTAACAAACATGTACTGCACCTTTCTGCCACAGGTCCCTGTTGACTTTTGTAGCCATGGAAACAGGGACGCTACCTTATGAGCTCCTCCTACGGTACCTGACGCTGTGTGTGAGTGGCGGCCATGACGCTGAGGTGTTTGATGTCTATGACATCATGCGTGGAAGTTTCGCTTCTCTGGACACAGGAGCCTCCAGCCTCTTCATCAAGTCCTTCAGCCGGACAGCAAGGTGGAGGGAGGCTGTCAACATCCTGACCGAGCTTAAGAAGGTTGTTGTAGCAATCTTAGTGAACTCCTATTGGAGATGAAGGACATGACATCACTACTCTATCATCACCTGGTTTTACTGTTGCCCTAACAGGTCTTTTCCCCATCAACACGCAATTATGGCGATGTCATCTCAGCAGCAATGTTACACGGTGACACTACCACTGCCTGGGCTCTTTATGATGAATTAATTGAAAAGGGGCTAAGCCCACACCAGGAGACCTGGGATGCTCTGTTTAAGGGAGTGAGGAAGACTGAGGAGGAAAACAGGAAAGAAGCAGAGGCCATGTCTCAGTCTGAGCACCAGGAGAAGCTGCTGGAGATTCTGCTCTACATGAGGAACAATCAGATTTACCCCCAAAACAGCCTCGCCAGCAGCATCAAGACCTGGTTTGAGAGGTACAAAAGAGTGATAAAGATTCTGAGGGTCAGGGGGGAAACTGAGGCTGGATGCACTTTATACTATTTCCTGAATAATGAGTGTCGGTTCTCTCAACTGTGGCAACATCTTTTATCATGATATCATTTGCCCAAAAAACGTCTATCAGAATGAAACACAACAGATATTATGTACAATAATGTGTCAATAAACATTTGGGGAACAGTCATATATTTAGATTCAACTTCTGAATACATTTTAAGTGATTTGGCTTCTTTCTTTACTTTGTTTTTGTACTGATAAAAAAAACAAAAACACGATACAATTTAAAAGTAGCTTTATTCCCCAAAGTAATTTTCCCTTGTCTGTATGAACTAAACATGATCTCATTCCCTTCTATTTTTATCCACTTTAACTTGTCACTCTCATTTCTCTGTTCTCTGTCTGTCTCTTCCTCCCTGTCTCAGTCTCACAGGGCAAAGATGGACAGGAAGTTGGACCAGGGCCACCCCAAAGTAATTACTCCACCTTCTACCTCATCATGAATCTTTACAGCGGTTTATGTGTTTTCATCCATATTTGTGCAAGGGCTGAGCTGTATGTTTTGTATGCATATATGTATCATTTGTGTGTGTGTGTGTGTTTGTGTGTGTGTTTGTTAAGGGGTGTTTGTGGGTGTTGTGGGTCTGAGTTAGAGTCCATCCAGCTGACTGCTGAGGAGTACCAACAACTGAAAGACAGAGTGATGACTGACATCATTCAGGGACGAGATGTTTTCAACAAGACTACACCGGAGGTACACACAAAACACACACACACATGCTAATCAGGGTTTCCAGTTAAAAACTATTAAGTATTGATTAATTATTCAAATCTAGGGTCATAATAAGAAGCATGCCAGTAGCTTAAATACACCTCTAGTAGGACTTGAAGACATAGTATTTAGGTTTATTGTTTACTTAATTTCATTGTACGCAGATTATTTACAATATATCTTGTGATATTAAGTGCTATTAATTGATTTGCACTTGCAGTTTGTCCATTCAATGTGATTAACATTCATATTAATTAATACTGGACATGATTACATTGTACTCAGTCAGTTTTTGTTTTTTTTAATAATTGGAAATAATGAATTTTAGATAACAATCCATGTTGCTAATGTGTCAAATGGCCTTTCTAAACACCAAATCAGATATCTATTTTAAGGCCTATCTGTCACAGCATGTTACAGTGGCTTTCTAGCTCCCTCTCTCTAACTTCTGCTAGATGGCGTCCTTGGTACACATGCAACACTAGGCTGTTTGAGGTTGAGTTGAACCCGCCAGTACATGTTTTCATTATCTGGATGAGAGTCAAGCAGCCAAATAACAGATCTTATTGTGATGCACTTTAAGGAGTTGTTTTAAAGGAAGTTAAGTTTAGCATTTGACAAAACTTTAATGATTAATGTCTCAGGACTGGGATGACTTCGCTATTTAGTGCCCAGTCATCTCTTTTCTGTCTGTTTGTTGGTAAAGCCATTCAGACACTTGCTGAGTACAGCTATTTAGTAATTGTTTTTTTTACTCCTATGTTTGCTAGCAGAACATTTTCATAGACAACAATCCCATTTAATTAATAATTAACATAACTCACAATTTTCTTAGAAACAAAAAACATAGATTAAAGTTATAGATTGACATTTGTGGAAATATTCTTATTTGGTTTCTTCCCAAGAGTTAAATGAAACGACTGATACCACTCTCATATCTGTCCCATAAATAAGTATCTAGCACGAGCAGTTGGTTAGCTCAGCAAAAAGACTGGAAACAGGTTGTCTGACTTTTTTAGTTTTTTAGTTTAGTTTAGTTTATTTGCATTGACAATGCACATTAATTAACATGAGCACCAAAGTCTATCATGTAAATGTGATGACTTAATATTTGACAGGAATGAGAGTGGTATCAGTCTACTCAATAATTGTCTGCAACCAAGCGAATAATTTCCAAATAGGTCAACCTATTCATTCAAGGTAAAATATTCTGCTGCTTTGTGCAGTTGGTTGTTAATATTCTACATTAAATATAAAATGAAAATGAGCCATCACTGTTTCTTGCATGTGCACTGTATGTGAATTGTAATGTACTGGCTGTATAATGACAATGACAGTAAACTTAAAAACAAGGTTATTCACCTGAAATAGTTCCAAAAAGATACTTGGCAACATCAGTAACACATTGTTAATAACATGTCACATTAAATTTATGAACACAGAGAAGGTTTGCATGCGGTCCTTTGTGTTTTTCGGTAGTCAGGGGGAGTTTGTTGGTGCAACTGTTAGTTAAATTGAGGGGATTTCCAGCGTGTGGAGCACCATGAGAATCTGGAACACAAACTACCTCACGCCAGGGAGGCAGACCGAGGAAGGCAGTCAGACAGACAGACATCCTGTTTTAACTCGACTTGATTAATTCCCAATTGAAGGCAATTGATTTTAAGGGCAATCAGAGTGCTACAGACAACAGTGAAGCAACAGATGCAGGCAGGGACGGAGACAGATGGAGGAAGAGAGGCAGGGCGTCGATACGAAGAGGAAGAGGAGCCGTGTTTGTCTGCGGTGAATCAGAGATAGATGCTGAGACACAAAGCAGACAGAGATCAAGTCATGCATTTTAACACTACAGTGAGTGACCAGAAAAATAGAAACCTCTGTGCAATTTAATGCAAACTAACAGAAAAGCCATTTTATATCAGCTTTTTGAAACTAGTATGTTTAACTGCTCTCTGACACACAATTTCAACAAAATTTCTTAGGCTGTAGATTTCAGTGATGATGTATTGCCTTGCGTCACATGAAAGGCAATTTCTAATATTTTTGTTCACACCTATGCCGAAAACAAAAACCAGAACATTTTTAAGAGGTGGCATTTTTGTTGTTCTGTTGCATTACATTAGACCCCAGTACATTTGCCTCTGTCTTTTTCAGCTGCATGCTGTTGGAGCTAAGTAACCTTCCAGCACACAATATGTGATATGTGTATGTTAAATGTATGTGTTCATTTTTTAGGCCAGTTGAACATATTTCAGCACAGTTAGGCCTACATGCCTCAAATACAAAAACAAGAAGAGAAGTTTGGTCTATTTTTAGCATTTTGACAACTGCAACATGGACCTTCTCACAACAGAGCCTTCTGCTTTTTTATCTGAACCCATTTCCCAATCACAGGAAACAGAATAATACTACAATGCTTTCTCTTTTTGTGATCTGGTATTACTGCTGCTGATAGCAATCACTTATACCAAACACTTTGGGATTCTCTCTTCTCTTGATTGAAATTTGGATAAAACATTTGCCCCGAAATTTAGCAAGTTATAATTTAAAGAGCACAGATATGTGATGGTAATATAATAATGAACATGCTTATCTTTAATATGATGCTAAGTAATGCAGCCTATACTAGGCTCTACTGTATGTGCAGAGAGGATTTTTCCTCAGTATAGAAGTTTGAATTGCAGTAGCACATTATGATGTGGTATAATGTATAAAATGATGGGGTTAAACAAACATGCTGCTCACTGTGTTAGCTTGGTATAGATACTAACATGTATGGTTTTAGTCATATTTATTTCAAACATTACCTGTGACATAACTTTACTTAAATGTGGATTCTCAAATATAAAATGTTTATTTAATGCATAATCTTGGATGTTATCATACAAATAAACCAAATATATGTATAACCAAAGGTGGACTTGATACAATAAGTGTTAAACTCAGCAGGAAGTTCCTATTTAAGTGTTTGAATGAAAATGAATAGATTTAATTATAGCCTGAATCCTGCAGTCAGTTATGTTTTGTTGTATTTTGATTTTGTACATCGTTGGTAATGGCGTATGTTGTTTACAGGATACTATCGCCCTTTGTGTAATAATGAGCGGCACTGTAAGATATGTATGCAGGTGCAAATGTGTGTGTGTGTGTGTGTGTGTGTGTGTGTGTGTGTGTGTGTGTGTGTTTTAAGCAGTCATATTATCCACAGCGGCACAATGAGCTGGTTTCACATATCAGCTCTGGAAAGTCCCTGGATAATTATACTGGACTTTCTCTCTTCCTCCGTCTCCTGCTCTCTTTTCTCTTTCTTTTTATCTGACAATTACATCTATTTATTTCTGTTTTTTTTTCTTTTTTTGCACCCTTTCTTCATCGTAACACACGACACACATACATCTGTCCATCAACCCTCAGTCTTTTTCTCTAGTTCCTTTTGCCATCTCACCCAAAACAAAAAACAATCTCCCCCACCTCAACCAAGACCAGCCTACAAGGTGAAACTACACGGCTGTGGTAGGGTTAGTTATGGTTCCATACTGTACGTGTGGGCATGTGTTGGTTGAATTAAAGCAATCAAAACAGATACCGAAGCGTCAACAAGGTTTGGCAGACGTTTAATCCGGAGAACAGTTCCATCAGAGGAGGAATATTACAGCCTTTTTTACATTTTGATTATCACATTTTGATTGTGCATCTGTGACAGTGTGCACATAGTCAAGTTTCAAGTCTAGGGGAATTCACAGCAACCTATTTCCATACTGCCGCTATCTAAAAGCGAAAGTACTAACACTGTTCACGTGCTGGAGGCCTATATAGTGACTAGAGTGATGAAGCCTTCCTCATTCCCTGCAGTGCAAAAGAAAACGTGTGGTTTTCATAGACTATTGGCTGTATTTTTAGGTGCTGAAGTTATAAAAAAGTTAAGTTTAGGACAGACATCGAGCACCTGCAGCCACATTAGACTTTGTACTTACATACTGTACATTAGCCCCATTAGAGGAAGTTAGTGTGAGTATTAGACTGTGAAAATAAAGTGTGACTTAATGTAGTACAAACACTAGAGCTGAGAGACAGCTGACAGTAGCACACTTATGTACATTTTGTCATCAGATCATTAGTCTGCAATGTGTTCTGTCAGTTAAGCGGCCAGCTGGCACTCAGCCATCTCAGTGACGAGAAGGAAAGTCCAGGTAGATTTATTACTGGCAGCCCTTTGATCAGTCAGTGAGACAATCAGCCAACCATCAGACCAGCGGACTCACAGGTGGAGTTCAGTTGCGTTCCTCGACCATAATGAGGAACAAGCCCCTGATGTTGTTCTTTGATTGATCTGCAGACTTTTCCTGTAAATTTTCAGTACTGCACATATTAAGTCACACATCCAGTTAACTAGCCAGTCAAACTGTCAGCTTTTAAGGCTGCCGCATTTTCTGGAAATGAGCAGGTCTGCCTTTATACCCAAATCTAACTTGACGTCAATAGTCTGATTTTGACTAAGATAATGCGATGAGTAGACATCGAACACACATGCTTAGAAGTCGATATGGAAATGTCCATGTGTATTGTCTGCTTTTGCCTGTCTGCTGCTTTTTATTCACCTAAAAGAAAAATGTTAGAGTAAATTTTGTGAATGCTTTCTGGACTTATTTGTGAATTTATTGGACTTTTGCTCCGGGCTAGTAGTGCACTAAAATGCTTAGAAAAGACTAAACAGGTCTAATATATAGGCAACAGTTAGAGCACATTCTTAACTTTGCTTTGCCCAAATCAAGAACTGCAACATTTCATGGCCACGTTGTTTCATAATTCAGCCATGCTAGCAGAATGGCTCTGTCCACCATTTTGGACCAGATTGAAATATCTCAACATCTATTTGCCATGAAACTTTTTAAGGACATTCCCCAGTGGATGAATCACTAACATCCTGCTGACTTTGGTGATCCCGACTTTTCCCTGTGGACCACTAGCAGGTCAAATTCATCACATATTCAGTGAAATATCTCCACATCTACTAAATGGATTGGACTAAAACTTCATGAGCCCCTGAGGATGAATTATAATACATTTGGTGATCCACTTTTCCTCTCGTGCCACTATGAATTCAGATTTTTTAGAAGCTTCTGTTACCATCCACACACGACTATTAAATATCCTGAGCTCCTATGGTTAAATAGCAAAAAGCAGTAATGTGGTGAAGTGTAAACTGAAGTGTATTTGTACAATATGGCACAATATCCAGGAATGATGTGCCTTTCTTTATCTGTTTCTTTCTATCTACTCCTTCACTGGCCTATTTTTTGTTCAGTATGTTGCTCTCTATCTCTATCTCTGTGTTCATTTCTTTCTGTTTATGTGTCTGTTCAGGAGTTGGAGAGGTTCAAGACATTTGTGAAGAGGAAGCCAGCTTTTGATGTGGTCGTAGATGGATTAAATGTAGCAAATATCAACAAGGACAAAGCCAAGCAGTCAGAGACGGTAAGAAAACAAACAGACAGACGCATGTGCAAACAGTGATATAAATAAGGTTTAAGTTAAATATTGTACGGTGTCTACGAGTCCAACGGTGCAAATTCAGAATCATATCTGCAAATGCAGACACACAGTTTTACAGTCTAGATTTGAGTGGTATCTTCCTACATGTATGTCTGTCCAACTCAGGGGCTTTTCTGACGGTTGCACAATGACTAACCCTGCCGTGTGCGTGAGTAGATGTGTGTAGGAAGCGCCGCTATAACTGGCCAATACCTGATTTTAATAACACCTAGTCTGCTTGTGTGCCCACATCTGTCTGTCTATCAGGATGTGAGTGTCAACGGTCTCTCTGCATTAAAATATGTCACATCTTTCTCAAAGTGGCTGCAAGACAAAGGGAAGCACACACAGACAAACCTATTTCCCTATCTGGTCATCTAGTTCATGGGAAAGCTGAATGAATAATTAAAATAAATGCAAAAGTCATGAAAATTTAGTGACAGAAACTGTTATTCAAACGGCTTCATGAAAGAAATCGGAGGTCAGCTACACAGTTATGTATGAGATATGAAAATACATGCTAAACATACGATGAACAGTCTGCTGCCTCACTATCGACGCTGAGCGGCTGTAATTTCACCCAGCAGCCATGCTTTGAGCTAAATGCTAATGACAGCATGCTAACATGCTCACAGTGACGATGCAAACACTGCTGCTAAGCAGGTCATTATCAAAAAACACAGTAAAAGTGCAATATTTGTCATGTTCACAACTAAACTTAAACTTAATTTGCTTATTAGCACTCAACACAAAGTACAGCTGCAGCTGATGGAGGTGCCAATAGTTTTGCAGGTATTTGGTCATAAAATAGCTCAGTCAGTGGATCATTGCCATCCATAGAGCCTCCCCACTAGAATAGCTAATAATTGTGAACATAACATATAACACAAGTTTAAGGTCATTATACGTGTACTACCCTTTTAAGGTCCAATAACACAAAATGATGACATCTTAAGGCTTCCCCAGGGCCCACAGACGCACTAAACATCTTAAGAATCAATTTCCCACATCTCATCACACAGCTCTATTTAACAAAACTCTTGGTTCAGTGCTACATAAGTAAAGAGTGGTAGCTCTGGCTGAGGCAATAAGTAGTTGACAGAAGTGCTCCATTGCATTATTAGTGAGAGAGGTACAGTAATTAGTTTCAGCCATATCTAAGAGTCCACTCAGAAACAACTTACAGATGTTCTTCCTGTTCCTTTGACTTGTATAAAAAGACATCCAAAAAGCATGACTTGGGGTGTGGTCACTTAGATAGGCCTGCATATCTGTAATACTGTGATTTTGTTGCATGTTGTTGCTATGCAACTTACAAAACCTATTCCAGTTCACTTGTATAACTCTTTTGTCTATCCTTTTAACACATAATTACATGTTATAGGATCTACCACACACACGCAAACTGTCTTAAACTTGTATTAGTCATCTATCTGCTTCATGCTGGCGTCTCGGCCGGTATTTGTGTTATTAGATATTCATGTATTCAAAGTATTGAGGTGTTTGCATGTGTGTTTTCAGTTGCTGGCGGTGGTGTCAGAGCTGGAGCGTCAGGGCCACACTATTCTGGTGTTGGGGAGGAAACACATGCTGCGGCCGTCCAGATTCTGGGAGAGACACGACATGGACCTCATCCGGCAGAAAGCTCATTGCTTCTTCACTGAAAACATGTGAGCACCTGATGATAAAAAAAACATCATACGGAATATACTCCGCAGAAAACACATAAAACACAGCAGTTATTTTGTTATTAGGATTTTTTTTTATGATTGTTGTATTCAGCAGTGCCTCTTTTTTATCAACAACCTTACACCTTTTGGTCTGTGTGTCTGTCAGTTCGGAGGACGACCCCTTCTTGCTGTATGCCACTTTACATTCTGGGAACCACTGTAAGTTTGTGAGCAGGGACCTCATGAGGGACCACAAGGCCTGCCTGCCAGACGGAGCCACCAGACGCCTCTTCTTCAAATGGCAGAGAGGCCACCAGCTGGTAGTGGATGGACACGTCGCAGCCGGCAGGAGAGTCCGATTTCTGGTGAGGAAGAGAAAGGAGCAGGCAGAGGTGTGAGGGGAGAGGGCTGAAGGAAGAAGCATATGAATTAACTGTCTGTATCTGTGTTGTGTTTAGAGTATTCCCAACTATGACACCATTGTCCAGACTTCAGCGGACTCGTGGCACCTTCCCTACGACGACACAGAGGACAGGAGCACCTATGAAGTACCACAAAGATGGCTCTGCCTCACCAGAAAGCACTGAGCATCCACACTCCTAACTCATATGCTTTGATTATGACTACGGACCTGTAAATAAAACATTTACCACATATAACTAACTGGTCTTTGCTTTTTAATGTGACTTTAAAACATGGGGAAAATATTCCTTTAAAAATAATGACAATCATAAACAAAGTGCAAAGGAGCAGAAGGTTGTATTCAGTGGTGACGTCTGTAAACTACAAAGCTGACCCGGAAGTGAAAGCCTTCAAACGGACCAATCACATCCGGTAGTAGATGTTAGGCATGTTTTGGCTCTGTTTCCTCTCAGTTTAGTTTCAATTTCAGTCTAAACCAGTGTTTATCTCAATTATTTCCTGCTGTCATGTCTCGGGGGTCAAGCGCAGGGTTTGACCGCCATATCACCATCTTCTCTCCGGAGGGAAGACTCTACCAAGTCGGTAAGAAGAGAAAGAAAGGAACAAAACTCAACCTGCTCTGTCATCACTACTAGCTAACAGGCTAACATTAGCTAGCAGCCTTTGTACAGCCCATTCATAGTTCAGTGTTATTAAGGAAAAACTTCTCAAGTAAATCGTGCTACTGTCAGTATGTAGCTTATTTAATATATGATTAACCTTGAATTGAATATAGTAAAGTAATAATTAACTATATTAACCAGGTACGTGTTGTTCCATTTGCTTCAGCTAACTTAGCTAGGTTAATTTAGCTGTGGTGTGCTAACATAAGTAAATAATTAAATTAGACAAATATTTTTATTGGAATTTATTTAACCTTTTTATTCAGCTACTACAGAAGGCAGTTATTTAGCACTCTTTACTATTTACCTCAACCCCAGTTTCCATCAGTCATTCTCTTGAACGAGTCGTTATAACTGAGCTGCATTAGTTGTTAGCCTCAGACCTCAGACAAACCTTATCGAAACACATCCTGGGAAAATAATATAATGCTACTATTCATATATGGCAAAGGTATATATGGTGTTATACTTAGATAGATATATCGTGTGAATGTTAAATTACATGCAAAACAACCAGGTAGCTTGATTACTGCCTTTTAGAAAAGTTTTCTTACATTGATGAAAAGTTTGAAGTGCACACTTGTAACTCATGAGTTTATTTTTCCTTTTGTCTGTCTTCAGAGTATGCTTTCAAAGCCATCAACCAGGGGGGACTGACCTCTGTAGCAGTCAGAGGGAAGGATTGTGTTGTGGTTGTCACACAAAAGAAAGTCCCAGTCAGTATACACAAAAACACGATAAACACTCAGTAGTTTGTGTTTCTGTGTCTTCACCAAGCACAGATGATTATGGTTGGAGTACATGTGTGGTGTACATTACTCTTTTGTCTTCCATTTTTCTCAGGACAAGTTGCTGGATGCCGCAACAGTCACACATCTGTTCAAAATTACAGAGAACATTGGCTGCGTTTTGACTGGCATGACTGGTAAGCAATGTCTTGTCCAACTAATGTCGAATACCCACAACTTTGAGCCATAGAAAGATTGAGTATTTAAAGTTTCTGTCAAGGCTAACTGTAACGAGCTCCTGCAGACTGTTTGTTACCTTATTGTCATGTCGCTCATGTTGTTATTTTGGGCTAGAAATGCATCAGTCAGCAAAGTTTTCAGACATTTTTCAGAACTGGAGAATCATCAAGAGAGTGCAATTTTAGTCAAGGGGCCATCTCTTGTTACAGATGAACATTGCATAATAATTGTCAGCAAAACTACCTATCCAGTTTTAAAAAGTGGTAAGACATGACACGTTATGAGTTGCAAATGCATTGTAGCCAGCTAAATGAAAAACTAATCCTCTATCCTGTATCTCAAAAAGCTGAATTATCAGCACTAGTACTCCTGTCGTATCATAGATCCTTTTAGTTGAAGTTTCTTTTTGCTTAAAAAGCTGAAGCAACTTGCTTGTTTATCATTCATTCCTGTATGTCTTTTATTAAATTCATTTGAGTGAAATACTTATTTTGTGCTTCATCTTCCCTCCAGCTGACAGCAGGTCTCAGGTGCAGAGGGCACGGTATGAAGCAGCTAACTGGATGTACAAGTATGGCTATGAGATCCCTGTGGACATGCTGTGCAAACGCATGGCTGACATCTCCCAAGTGTACACGCAGAATGCTGAGATGAGGCCGCTAGGCTGCTGTGAGTATTGTGTATTTGTGTTTGAGCACAACAGCAACGTGTCCTTATGGTTGTTTATGTTATAAGGGGTTTTAACCAAAAGCAACCTGTTAAAATGTTTAAAAATTTCCAAAATAATACTTTCCTCCATGACCGGAGCTGGTGAATGCTTATATTTCAGCAATATTAAGAGTGTTATTAGTATGGAAAGTATGTGGGAGTTTCTGGGGGTTTTCAACACAGCTTGATTTTGAATATCAGAACAAAATCTGCATCTGCATTCTGCATCTCCAATTCACATATCTTTGAAAACAAATGTTGGTCATCCCCCCCTTATTTTAACAAAAGTAAAATGTATTTTTCAAGTTCTGTTAAGAGCATCGTCAAGACGTTTAATAGAAGAAAATGCCTCTTTTTCTTTGATTCTCATGTCCTGTCTTCATTCCCCTCTACCCTGCATCCTTCCTCCAGGTATGATTGTGGTCGGACTGGATGAAGAGTTGGGTCCGCAGCTGTTTAAGTGTGATCCAGCGGGCTACTACTGTGGCTTTAAAGCCACAGCAGCTGGAGTCAAACAGACTGAGGCCACCAGCTTCCTGGAGAAAAAAGTCAAGAAGAAACTGGATTGGACCTATGAGCAGACTATAGAGGTAGGGTACACATATACACACATATCCTTATAAAATATACACAAAGAATGAGGGTAATCATATCCCATGCTTGTTATAGAACTGTTGTATATTCAGATTCATATTGCCACATTGGAATTTTGTCCTAAAGCAACCCTGCTGATTAAGATTGTGGGTGTCGGTCAACTCAGTTATATTACATTATATTACATGGCAGGGTTGCCACTTATAACATTTCTGGAATGTCATGAAATGTCTCAGGCTGGGAAAGTCGTGGAGTTTTCTTTGGATGTCTGAAATTTTCAGGGAGTTCACACCAGTTGAGTCACTTTACTAGCTGCATTACTCTCTTTTTGAAAACGAGTGAAAACCAAACTGTTGCAGCCATCTTAGGAATGAATATGTAAAGTATTGGTGTAGGTATACAAATCAGGGACAGTAAGAAGTATATACGATCTATCTTATATAAACTGATCTGCTATTTCCTTTTTTAAAATATAGGTATAGGTATTGATGTTGGTAGACAAAGAGAGCAGGTGAACAAGCATGTGCCATGCCTGTATTTATTTTTTAAGAAAAATTAACTGTATTGCTGTCAAATGTGCACATGCGATAGAAGGCACACACACACAATCCACACTGATGCCGCGCACTGGTGTAAGCATAGACTTTCATTCACTCATTTATTCCTCCATTAACAAACACTAGTATTACTCATTATTTTCCATCCTTCTAAATGATTTCACGCTGTGAGCTTCTTGCTGTTTTTAAATGCATCACCACTCAGACTCAGGGATTTTAAACGTTCTTCACTTCCTCCACTTCCTGTCATGTTTCTCAACAACTGTCCCTCTCTTCTCAAAACAGACGGCTATCTCATGTCTGTCAACCGTTCTGTCCATCGACTTTAAGCCCTCAGAGCTGGAGGTTGGAGTTATCACTACACAGGAATCTAAATTCAAGTGAGTATTTTCCTGAGACAAAGAGAGAACATATACTGATAGCCAGGAATTAAGAATATAATCCTGGCCACATGTAAAATATACTGATAGCCAGGAATTAAGATAATCCTGGCCACATGTAAATGGTTTCACAGTCCAGGTGCTGCTATAAATGGGTTCTGCAGAATAAAAGTGAAGCGGGTCATTACTGAAAGAAATTTCCTGGATACATTTTACAAAGAAACAAAAAGAAAAAAATCCTCCAACAAATCATGCAGCTCAGAGCAGATACCATTGCTCCTGCCTTTAAAGCCTTGCAGAACTATTTTTTGAAAATTGATCAAAACAAGCACGTTTTGTAATGGAAATTCCCCAAACTAAAACCAGAAATTAGATCAAAGGAAGGGCTTACAAGTTTAAATGTGTTCTCAACATGTCCATCTGTGTGTTATGCCTACAAAATCCAGAACAACAAAAATTACGACCGTTAACTTGTGTGTTTTTGTTCCAGGATCCTGTCCGAGACTGAGATTGATGTTCACTTGGTGGCTTTGTCTGAGAGGGAGTGAGGAAAGTTGGCAGCCATTTTGCTGCGACAACAGAAAATCGTGTTTCCTCCACACAAAGGCCTTGTCCAGAAGTAATGTAAAGGAGGAGTTGGTATCATCTTGTTCAGAAGAGTGAGCTCGAGATAAACTAAAAACTGAACAATAAAGAACAATTTGGTCATTTTTATCAGGTGGGTGGAATACATTACCCATCTGCACCGGCACTTACCCCTCCTTCATCCTCTGGTCACACCCGGGACCTCACTGGACACCCTGTTCTCACATATTGACCCCTCCATTCATTTTCCTTCTCACCTCACTGAGACATCCTCACCACAGGCATCTGCCAGATGACACACAGCTTGGAAAGATGCTGGACATTCATATCTGTCAACATGAGTCGTTGGTCGCGGATGGTGTCAGCCATTGTTTCCTCTCTGGATAGAGCTTAGCCCAAATGACTTCAGTTGATGAGTGTGACATGAGCAGATTGGAGGACAGGGGTGTGGTACCACTACAACTACAGCACAATACCTCTTACTTTGTACGGACTTGGTGGTCCTGCAGCTTCTTGAGTCACTGTGTTCAATCAGTGCTTCAAATCTTTACTCAGGGCTGCCACAACGTGTATCTCTCTCATTTTATTCATCTGCTTTAAAGTCTCCTCTGATGTTTATGCTCTAAAGTACTTTGTGATAAAAACCCAGGGAACAGCTGTGGGAATTCTCCCGTTGCGACAGTCATCGTCACACCCCTGCTGAGGTCCGCTCAGGTCAACGAGTCTCTAATTATTTCATCCTCTCCCTTGTGTTTTGATCCTCCTCCTCTCTGCTGTACATTACTGCTCTTCTATTAAACACAATGTTTTTATCGATTACTTGCGTTCCCTTGTGTCCTTTTCTTTGTAGAATTTAACCTTGTGATGCTCAATCAATTTCTATTTGTGCTGTTCTGGAAGGAGACAAATATTACCAGGTCCAACCTTAATACTGAGCTTTTGGGTGAGGTGGGTGAAGTGAGTCATGTGGAAAAACATTACTTTAAAAGCTGCACTGCTGGTATCATATTTTCATGTAAAACAGACTTTTAATGTCCCACTTTTGTTGGACAAAGATTGCACATATTTATCAGTTTTTGTTTTTGTCAGCTGCTTTTACTCTAAATTGTCAACCATGAGCAGCTTTTCAATGCAAAGCGTGGCAATCCGTTTAATTGAGAAGAAAAATGTTTGGCTTCTACACAAGAATCTAGGCCCTGATTAATAAGGGTCTTGCAAATATTTAAAATATATTAGTATTGTAGTATTATATTAGTATAATAGTATTAGTATTTTGTTGTACAGTCCACCACATTACAGATACTATTGTTTTATTATAGCGTTAATGGACAAGTTCAGCCAAAGCTGAAAATCCAGTCATTATTCACTAACCCTCCTGCAGATGACAAGTTTGGTGAAGTCCTCAAAACATTTTTGGAGCCTCACAGCAACACGGCATTGCAGCATTCTCCTAAACAACTGAAGTAGCTGGGGACTTGTTTTAAAATGTGAAAAAAGGCTGAAATCTTCACTGTAGCTGCTAACCTACAAGCGTCTAACAGTTTGGGATTCCAGAGACTTGGATTGGATTGGCGTCCCCATCTTCTTCAGTTTTTTAGGAGAATGCCGCAATGTTGTTTTGCTGTGAAGCTCCACAAATGTTTTCTGAACCACAACATTTCACCTGTCATCCTTGACATGGTATTGAGTAGATAATGACAGAATTTTCATTTTTGGGTGAACTTATCCTTTAAGTATAATGTCTATTACAACTTAAATGTGAAGAGCATATCTATATGACAATCATAGAATTGCATAACTCTATTTAACATTGACTTTTGATGTTTTCTGAATTTTCAGTAAAACTCCCTTCCTCCCTGTTGCTCCGAACTTGACTGAAGCATCCTGTTATTCAGCGGAGATTCCCTTCTTTGGAGGAATAAGAGGCAGGAATGTTGCGAACAGCTGAGTGTTGTTCCTGGGAATTTCCTGTCCCTTCCCCCTTGGCTCCACCCTCCCAAAAACTTCCTGATTTAGAGGACCGAGCAATCAGCCTCATTACACACACACAATGTCCCTCCGCCTCTTATCTCTTTCTACGCAAACGCTGGGAGGAATTCAACTTGCCGACAGTTCCTCTTTCAGTGGAAACGAGTTGTCGGGTTATCAGCACTTCCCTGAATGACATGCATTACATGAAAATAAAGAGCCGTTCTGAACTTAGTCAGCTGTTACGCTTGGATGGAGGTATTTCTACAAGCACAGACGCACTGACGGCAGCATGAAGGCACATGGTTGAGGTTATTTCCCGTGTAATTGCAGCCTTGTAATATTGTCATGCGCTGTCGATTATATGCTGGAGTCTGTATGATCTTTATTGTGATACTACCAGAATTATGACATCTAATGTACACATGTGAAAGCATTCTCGTCCAAACTTAGTGCCTTGGTCGGCATCCAGCTGCAATTTTCCATTCACATGCTGTCTGTTTCCCCTTTACACTCCCCAATCCACAAATTTACTCACACAGGTGTTTACTGTTAAATATGAGTGTTTTTAATTTAACTGGAGTGTGCTGGACTGTTTGCTGCCTGACATATACAACCTGCTCAACTGTACACATTCACAGCTTCCATAAAAAATACATCTTGTATACACAGCATTTACAATATCATACAACAGAGCTGTTGCAGGTACGTCTGTGTGGATGGATGTTTTTTGTGACAAATGATTCGCAGGGTCCACAAAATACAAGCAATCCTCTTTATCATAAAGCGATCCCATCATAATGTGTCATGTGTTCACATCTCGGCGTGCGTTTGCTCTCCTGCAGCCTGGAGCAGACTCATCGGTTTATTCGACCATCAGTCTCCGTTTGGTTCTCCATTGCAGTTGCCTGTCCATCCGATTTGTCAGCGGTCACGCCCGCGGCGTGTCACCCACTCTACCGGGCTCATGTGACGTTTTTGCAGGAAGCAGTCGACATGCCGAGCCATTTCTCTTGTCCTTTACAGTCATCACCGCAGCCTCTGTAACTTCCCCCCTCTCTCTCTCTCTCTCTCTCTCTCTCTTGTTTCCTGCTAATGTCCATTCCACTGAATATCGTCATAACCCACCTAGAAACACACAGAGGACAGAAAAAATGGTTACACCCTGGCCGGAAAGCAACTTTTAACGTTAGAGTGGAATCTCCGCGTTTTCAACACACACACACCTCCTCATCAGACTCCTCCTCCTCCTCTTCCTCGCTGTCGTCCGATTCGCTGTCAGGAAGCTCCCTCAGGTCCGGTTTGGTCAGCGAGTACAGTTCTTTCCTGATGTCGTCATTGTCGCGGCCGTAGGTGAGGTGGAAGGGAGTGTGCCCTCCAGAGGTCAGGAGGTTGGGGTCTGCTCCTTTCTTCAGCAGCAGTTTGACCAGTGAGAAATTCTGCTGGTCCACGGCCAGGTGAAGTGCACCGCGACCATTACGCTGTTCCTGTAGGAAAGGAAGAGAACACGATGTAATTAGCACAGGGTGTAAATACAAAATAAAAGGGCTCAAGAGGGATTTATTTTAAATGTACATACATTTTGTGTAATTAGAGTGTGTATTCTCATTTGGTGTGTGTGTCGTTTACCTTTGCATTAACGTCAGCTCCTAGATCCACCATGTTCTCCACCAGTGAGAGGAAACCCTGAACTGAGGCCAGGTGGAGGCAGTTCTGACCTGTAAAAACATCAGAGAAAAGGGCTTAAGAGCTGACACCAGGCCACTTACTTCATACCTGCTGTTTTCAAAGAAAAGCCCGGGATCAAACGTGGGTCTATTAGCTATATGTGGATTTATATTAATCTGCCACGTTAACCCAGATTACTAAAGTCATTTTTATTTTATACAACAAATTAAGTTGGTTGGTCGGTTCCTCAAAGAAGTCTGCAAGCCAGCCAACAACGGCATACTTGAGACTTCAAAATGTCTACGCACAAGTCTAAAACTGAAATCCTGCACATTTAAATTTAGAGCCTCAGCGTCTAACATTATGTGCCATGTAATAGATGGGCTTTCAGCAGGATGTGATGGCGTGAATGGCTATGGCATTCCCCTTGCTTGCATAAATGTTTCCTTCCTCCTAACCATAGTGTTCAGGGATAATGGGCGGCAGAAATTTCTCTTCTCGTGCCCACCACTCCTTCTTTTAAATAGTAGCGGAGACAGGCAGCAGACTGGTCAGTGTCTCATCTGTTTCCATGCACCAAGGGTGGGCCACCACATAATGGAAATCACCACTACTACGGAATATATTATTATGATGTACAAACATTGAAATTTAGACCTGCCACTGCTAAATTCAAGCATATTTATTCCTGAACATGTAAACAACTGTAGTTATACTGTTGACAACTGAAGCCTTTATCAGAAATGTTTTCTTTGTGAAAACTTCAGGGTGTCCAAAGGGGGAATAGAACAGGAACAACTTCAAAACCACATCAGCTCAGGAGAGAAACACTGTTCTTGTCCTACAATCTCACCATGATAGTTGCAGGCAGCCATCACTGTGTGTAGATGCTCCGGCTGACAGTTCTGTGTGATGACGCTGAAGCATGGCAGGTTACCGTGGCGACAGGCGATGTGAAGAGGTGTGTCCCCGCTGTCGTCCACCAGCGTCGGGTCGCAGCCGGATACCAGGAGGCGCTGACACACGTCTGCTTGGTTTGTTATTACTGCTAAGTGGAGAGGAGTCTGGGATGGGAGGAAGTGAGGAGAAGACAGGTGAGTTACTGAGTCAGCAGACATTTTGATAGTAAAGACACAGTGTAATTTTTATTATTGCTACATCCTGGTGGAAAGGAGAGTCTAGATAGAGTAAGTAAACTGAATTAAGTGGAGGTGATTAAAGGCAGAGGGGAGGGGAGGATGAAGTCCTCCTCAGAGGCAGCTCTTTCATACCTGTCTCTGGTCATTCTGTGTGTTGAGGAAGTCTGTGTTCCTGGACAGGTCTATCATTGTTCTGATGTAGTCCTTGGCCTCGTGGATGATGGCCAGGTGGAGCAGCCTGTAGAGACAGAGAGAGGATAGAAAACCTGTTACAATGCACGTACACAACACAACCAAAGCTACAGGACAAAAGGAAGAATTTCCACAAGGAAGCAGTGACACAAAGTCACTTGACATTTAGTAGGCAAGAACAGCAAATACAGAACGTATAGAAAAGCAAGTTTTACTGTGTGCTAAATCAGGTGCAGGCTTCAATTCATTTATTATATAATTGCACAGAACGAGAAATCAGCCCTGAAAATGCTGAATACCCTATATCTGACTTTTACTGACGTCCTCTGAAGCAGAAAATAACCTCTCAATGCAGCTTCTCATATTAAATAATGTTTTTTTAAATCAATTTGTAAAAGAGCAGTTTTCCACTTGGTGTAAAGGGGATAATGTTCTGAGAATGCCATTACAATAAATCCATGTAAATAAATAAAGTTAACTCCTCTAGAAGCTGCTGATGAGCCGGTGCTCCCTTGCCCCCACACTGAGAGCCAGCCCTCTGGTGTGTGTCCTCTGGTTAAATCACTGAAACATGGTTTTATGCTTCACTGATTAATACGAGACAGCTGCGGTCTTCCGGACCATATCGATGAACCCACGTTGTTCATGTGTGCACTATATGAGACTCTGAGGCCACTGCAGAGCTCTGTGCGGAGTTAGAACTACATTTCCCGGTGGAAGAATTGCATTATAACAAGAATAACACTTGGAGTCATTCATAATGTTATTCCCCCTGGTTTTATAATAGTAACAACAAACCGCAGACACGTACTGCAGAGCAGAGTTTCGGCCTCAGCCTCCACAGACTTACGTTTGTGTTACTTAAGGTACTTTTTTCTACTTTTTTTCCTTCTTCTCGCTCCACGGGAGCGCGCTTCGGTCGGATTCCTTGGCGGCGCGCCCGGGACTTTCCCAGTCTGACCCGCGGCCATAGTAGATTCCCTGCTGATAATAGCCTTTTGTTTACGTCCAATACAGCCGTGTCTGGCCACAGCCAGTCCCGTTATCAAAACCGGACACCCGTTCTGTGTTTTAACACCGCAGCGGCGTACTTTTATAAGCCCCAATGCTTAGAAGTTAAGCCCCAGTGTGGACTTGGTTAGGCCCGGGCCTGTAAATTGTAATGACAAGCTAGAGGAAGACATTCCCCACAGGAAAGGATCAAATTACCTCCGAGAGCCAAGCTGGGCCTACTCAGGCGATACTACAAGCCAAGCTGTACCTACGAAGCTTATAAATACCCCCGTGCTCAACACTGTAACGTTATTCCCGGGCTAACTTACGTGTCTCCGTCCTCCGTGATCTGTGTTTTCCATTCGTGCAGCTCTCCGCTTACAGCCGGAGCTTGTTTGTGCTGCGGCGGCTCACATTCCAGCTGGAGCCGACGGATCTCGGCCGCCACAGCCTGGTACTCCTCCTCTTTCAGCGAGTCCAAGCCGCTGTCCAGCCGCTCATCTGTCGACTGCTTCCCTTCTTTAGACTCTCGGCTATAATCCATTTGGTTTAATATACTGGTCCGGTGGAGGTCCATGTTGGTTTGTTGTTCGAGACGAGGTGCGTGCGGATGTCTTCTGACGGAGCCGAGCAGCAGTCTGTAAATGCCCTCTGTGTGGCGGCTGCAGCGGGGCGGGGCTAACAACTAGGTGGGGGATTTCCACAAAACTGTCACTTAGAATAACACAGCATACAGATTGCTGGCTCCAGGAGGGGATTTCTATTGAGACACATAAATACACTCTTCAGTTTGTCACCAACAGAGCAAAGTACTTTTGCAGGCTACATTTGCTGCATATAAAGTACACATTTCTGCAGTATGTCAGGCCTCGTGTAAGAGTTTTCAAATACAACACATGCATTTCTCTCCAATCTACACCTCAAATCACTAGCTATGTTGAAAACATTCTTCTCAGCTATTATGCAAGCTATGTTGTATTTTACACAACTTGTAGTGTTTAATAAAATCCACCTTAAAGCTACACCAGTGCTTCAGCAAATCAAATGTTAATTCCACAATAAGGGGAAATACTGAAGTCCAGGAAATCAGAATAATTTGAAGCATGAGCCTCTTTATTTTTAAATTTGTCCCTCTGGCTGCACATGAGTTTCTGTTCTGGCATGAGTAGAGGATGCATGCATGGAAAGTCCTCAAACTGCACCTTCGTTAGCATTATGTCCCTGCTGAATCACTTGAACGAAAGGGAATGTTGCTCAGCCGCCCCTCTGTGTTTTGAGTGGGTTTGAAGACCTGCGGGAGGGGGGCTGCAGCATGCACAGGAGTTTCCTCCAAAACTCAAAGTGTGCAATGTGATCTCGGTTTGTTTACCACGCCGTGCATATAATATGATGAATGCAAGAACAGAAAGACGGGTCTGAGTTTTCCTCAAGCTCACCTCATGCAGCAGAGCTTAAACCCCATGGTCAACATTATGTTTGCTTTTAAAGATCTAATTCACTTTGACAGCTTTGATTCTTTAAGTCAGGGGAACTCCTTAGATACAACTGTAATAGATTATATGTGCTGTATGTTTGTGCCTGTTGCGACAGTGCACATACATAGATTTTAGATTTAGTGTAAAAAAAAAAAAGGATTAATATCTTGCAAGCAGAGGTCAGAGGTTACAAGCATTTACTAACTGTACTCAGCATCCTGCCAACTATTTCTGAAAATAGTAAATGATGCCACTGCAAATGTTTCCCTTAGAAGAGGATTAAACTCCCACTGATTGAGTCGCAGTGCCTTTAATAACCCAGTATCAAGTCACTCATTCAGTTCCTTTTGCAGATAAAATGGAAGCACTCCAAGTTCCCGACCAGGCTGCAGGACTTCACGAGGCTGTGACCTATCCCTTTAAAAACAAACAACAAGTTGAACGTGAAGTTCTGTAGGCCTGAGGGAAACTCCAGGCGTGTTTTTTACCTCCCATTGTTCAGTCCGTGTGACCAGTTAGACTGGGAGGCTCAGCACATTTTTACTGTCACGTTAGCAACTGTTGAGCAACATATTAGGACTCTGGTCAGGAAAATGCATGCAAACCCGCAGTGCTGCAACTAGAAAACAGCTTCTGTGAAGAATATCATGCATCATGAACTAGATTCAGATATTTACCATGTTACGCAATGTTGAATTGAGAAAAATTCAAGGTGAAACAATTGCATTTTTCTGCTCTGCAACCCAGTTTCTGGAGCAAGAATGATAGAACTATACAAGCCGCATTTCATTCTCAATACATACTGTGTGTCTAGCCTGCTGATCATAATCAGCTCTGAATGTACAGTGAAAACAAGACCTCTGTTTGAACCAGAATGAGGCAGATGAATGGAGGAAAGGAATGCACAAAGCAGGCTGGAGGAGGAAGGAGAAACAAAGCAGTTACACACATTTGCACAAAGCTTTATTAATTTAGACAGATTCAAATCTCCATTTGTGAATTAAAAGTCAGTCAGTGTATTTTTACATTTTGACCTTCTTTAGAGTTTCGTTTTATGTTATGTCTTCTTTTCTGGGTAGTGGACAATACAGACGTCCTGACGAGTAATCCAACCAATCTAAAGTATGACGTGTAAGTGCTGAAGTCAATCAACAGTGTTGGACATTGGCAGGAAACCCTCGGCATCTTCTTCTGTTCAAACGTGTGTAAACGATGCCGATATGATTGGAGCTGGTGGAACTGAATCATTTTGACCGAAAACCAGTCAGATGAAACCAGCACCAGAAACTCGGCATCATTACGGTAACTGACACTAAAATCTGGAACAAGTGATGCTTAACAGTACAGAAACAAAATCAAACACATTGAATACAAATCTAAATCTTTTACCAGCAGCCTCAGACATAGAAGGAAGTAACTACACTTGCATAAGAAGTGGTTGTCCTGGATTTTTTTGTGTAATCAGTGTTTTTCTGGGGTGTCTCCAGCTGGCTTTTCTGGGCTTTTCACTATGTCACCAGTCATCAGCACTTGGCCAGATCACGTATTAATGGTTGGAGTGTGATCTAACTGGAAAACATGGGGAATAGAAACTGAGACGGTGTTATCAGATCTCTGATAAGCTCTTTCTTTATGATAGTTCTGTCATTGGGGTTTTGGAGAGGAAGGATTTAGCTGAAAGCCAATTAGTTTATTACATTGTTACTGTTAATGTATTCTATTTGTACATTTAAGAGTGGATTATGTTGATTTTATTGTATGTGATGCACAGCATGCGTGGTTGTGCGTGTGTGTGTACTTTCTGTGATGTCTATTATGTATGAGTTAAATTTTTGATGCTTTTTAAAATGCGATTTCTTTATGTTATTTTAGCTTTTACTGGAACCAAGCACATAATAGGAAGTGAGTCGAATGAAAGCCGGATATTTTTCTTGGCACCCCAAGTGTTTCTCTTGGTAACAGTAATAATAATGAAAACACACTGATCACACACAGAGAACACATGAAAGAGATGCATAGGATAATAAACACTGGGCATAATGGGCTAACACTGCCGGTGCCTAGAAACCACCTAGAATCCAACTGACAAATATGTCAGTTCATCCAGCTCACAATGCTGTGCAGCATGTGTGAGTACAGTTGAGACTGAAATTGTTTCACTTTGTATAAGAAATAATTTTTTTTAAAATGATCCTGAAGTGAGAAACAGTTTTTACCAGCTGAAAACAAATCAGATTTAAAATCACATAATGGCATTTTTTTTTAGTTCAAAAATGTCATAAACCATATTAAATGTTAAATAAATGTTTTTATATTTGTCATGAGTCTTCAGAGAAATGCTGAATTAAAATGTATTTTCAGGATTTTAAGATGACGGTCTTTTGAAGCTTCACTGATTTCTATTGAATAGTCATTGTTACATAAAGGCATGTACAGTGTGTGTCAGTGGGAACCCCTGAGCGTTCTGGACATGAGCTGACATGTACAACACATAATGACTCATCATGAATCACTCGATCAGCCACACACAGTGAAATGTATTAAGGTAAAGGGTCAAAGTGAAAAATGACTCATCAAGTCACATTCTGAAAATATGGCTGTGTGAAAACCAAAAGCATGACAAATACATAAAACATCCCATGAATTCTCACACACTGCAGGGTTTCACTGTTGTAACCTGCTCCTTTACCTGCTTCTCCATTTACTCCATTTCCTGCTTCCTGTATCAGACAGCAGACTGAGTTCTGGTCTGGAAGACTTTCCTCTGTGTTTACAGAGGGACTTTACACTCATGTGGTGTAATATTGCTGTGGTTTCAGTCAGCTCCCTCGATATGCATCTCTATTTCAGACAGAAGGCATTCAAAATGACTTTACTTTTAAAAGCTGAAGTGAATGTGTCCTGGGCCACATTGAAGGACTGCCGACTTAAATGGCAGCTCATTTCAGTGCAAAAAGCACCGTATCAAAGGATAAGTTCACCCAAAAATGAAAATTCAGTTTAATCTCTCAATCTAAAAAAAAAAATCACTGTACTCACCCCCATGCTGATGGAAAGCTGGGTGAAATTTCCTAGTCCACAAAACATTTCTGGAGCTTCACAGCAAATCAGTGATGCAGCATTCTCCTAAACAACTTAACTAACTGGGGACTTGTTTTAAAATGTAAAAAAACAACTAAAAAAAAACATAAAATGGCTCCATGATCCAAGTCTCAGAAGTCTCACATCAAAAAGGTGTAAATAACATGTTTTCGATCTCTTGGCTTCCGGAGACTTGGATTAGGCTGGACAAGCTGTTTTGACATTTTAAAACAAGTCCCCATCTACTTCAGTTGTTCAGGAGAATACTGCAGGACTGTTTTACTCCAGAAAAGCTTCATGGACTAAGAAACTGCAAACAACATGAAGCCACAATAACAAGCAAAATGGAATCTGGTGGCAAGTTACACACAAAACACTGGTACAAAGGAAACTGGATGGTTCAAACTGGGCAAGTTATGAGGAGATATCTGAAAAGATGAAACAGAATTGATGTATGCGTTTGTTTTAGAGCAGGGAAGTGAGATCCGATCACAAGTGGTCACTCAAGAAGCGACTAATGCCAGGTCTGAACAGGGCCAGAGAAGAGTATCTACCCGCAAAATGCACATTAAAGTATATGAAAGCCTCCTATGTGTCTTTCAGATCACATTAAAAGATTTGAAACATATTCCAAGATTAGTGATTTGATTGGTATAATCAGTTCTGGAATGTAGCCACTACGTTTACTCCAGAACTGTTGGTTCTTTAAACTTAACTACACTTCAGATGGAAACATCGTACTTTTTACTCAACTACAATTAGTGACAGTGATAGGTACTTGTTACTTTGCAGGTTTTACATACGAAACATATGATCTGTTTATAAAATGCTATGTTCAGATTAAACTACCCAACACATACTATATAAAGTAGTTAAATCAGCTTCTCCTCCACCAGCTCCAACATGGAAATACTGCTAAAACAATAGCGGATGAGAAAAACAATAAGGAAATATTATGACATGTAATAATTTATCACATGAGCACTTTGATACTATAACTTCATTTTGTTTTTAATAACTGTGTACTGTTGCAGATAAATGAGCAAGATTTTGAATGCAAAATTGAAATTGTGGTTTTACCTCGTTACATTGCTAACTTCCAAGGCTATATAGTGGCATAGAGACATAGACTTGGGATACATTACCATTTTCACGAGGAGTTTGTTCTACACATTACCACATCCAATATATCAAAAGGTTAATTAAGAAAAAAGAAAAGATTATCTGCATTGTGTTGATCAACAATTATTTCTAATATTATATGAAACACTTTTCCATTTTGTGCAGAATTGTTAGTGCCAATCGTTCAAACTGTTGCACCTTCACATTTGCAACCAATGCAATTATTTTTGTATTAACTTAGTGGAGAGTAACAAATAGCACACCCGAAGAGACAGCTGGGGCTTCATTTTCATTACTTTGCAGTAGAGTTGTTAACTCATTTGTTGATGTTCCTTGTATTTTGCTGAGTCTGCTTTAATGAGCTGTGGGGGGGTATCCAGTCAGCAGTGCTGACTTCCCCTTTGTTAAAGCTGATTGTTTTCATTCTGTCTATGTTACAGTGCTTTGTTGAGAAAACGCTTCTAGAGAGATTGTGCAAACAGTGATCACCCTGCACATATTCACAACTCCAGCTTCCTGTTATTTAAAGCTGTAGTGGGCAACATAAAACCAGGATCAAATGTTTTTTTTCCTGAAGGCCAAGGACCAAAGAAAGTTGATCTCATCTGATCTGATTGACAGTGAGCTTCTCAGTGGGCGCAGACAACAAATCAGGCCACCCAGAGTCATTGTAACAGTGTTAGTGGGAATAAGAAAACAGCCGCTAGAGAGGGAATACAGGAAGAATTAAGTCAAAGGAGCCAGCTTGTTTACTCTGCCAGCAGGGGGAGTGAGAGAGCTGCTGTCAGTCAGTCAGTCAGTCAGTCACTGCTGCAATGCAAATCATCAGTGTCATTTAATAATGATAATAATAATAATAATAATAATAATAATAATAATGATAATGATAATAATAATAATAATAATAATAATAATAAAATTTTCTAGAGACCACCTACACTAAGGTCAAAGGTCAGTGTCTGCCAGTTTAACAAACAACTCTAGGCCCACATTATTTCCGAGCTTTCAGCTCTATCATCAGTTGTCTCCATCTGAGGATGGGGTTTGCTCATGGAGACAGAACAGCTGACATGCAAGTTTAGGACTTCTTATCCATGTTTGAGTCCAAAAAGGTCAAATCCATCTGCTCATGATGCTCTTAGGAGCGTGTACCACTAGATGGCGCCAGATGACAACTTGATTGAGATATACCATCATACTGTCACCCAACAGAGTGTATCCACTGGAGAGTTGAATCTCGGGGAATTCTACCTCTTAGTATGGTCATGATTGTCATTTATTTGGTAACTTTAGTTATTTGTCACTTTACAGTTTGCACGCTGCATAAGAGCCAAAGTACTCACTATTAAATTATTTTATCATTAATCAGTACAGGTATGGGTATCTTTATTGATAATCAGAATAAAAAACAAAACAAAGAAACAAACAATGATTTCGATAACCAGAAAAATGCTGAATATCAGCTCTGATAATCAGTCAGCCGATAATTGGTTGACCCATAGTATACAGTATATACATATATGTAAATATATGTATTATTTCCTTATACTTGCACTTTTGGTATTTAAGTACATTTATTGCCAGAAAAATATTTTTGATACTTAAGTAGATTTACTATCAGATATTTTAAGACTTATACTCAAGTACTATTTGTCTCTGCAAAAATCTTTATTTTTTATTTTTTTATTTTTAAGTATTACTTTAGGTACTTTTTACAACACTGGACCTATACAGACCCACCTAGACAGAGATAATATTTTTTCTGTACAGCACAAAAAAAGGACTGCATTAAAAATGCTTAAAGAACCATTTTATATGAGCCTTTTTGTAAGACTGTAATATGACTGATGACTAGGTTTCTGTATGTAAAATTGAGAGTATGATTTTAAGGGATGTGCTTTAAAGGATACATTTGTACTGAAATCAATTTCTGTACATTCTGAAGGATTCTATATCTCCTCTTTTAGTGTCTGATCTTTATTTTTTTCTTATTGAATTTTAACTTCTCTTACAAATTCATGTAATTGATGAATGCATTCTTAAATGAACCTATTTACAAAAATATTACTAATAAACTATTACAGCGATTGCTTAATCTGGATTTTGTTTTCATAAAATCCCTGATTCAACCAACAGAGCTCAGACACTTCACAGCCTGATAATGTGTGTGTAAAATAGTGGTGCCCTGTTTTAATGTGTCGTGGAGGTTTACGTTTGTCTTTTTTTTTTGTATTTATGGGTCACGTGGTGATAATTGATGTAACTGTAATTATAAAGACCTTCACATGGCTACATAGAAGCTATCTCTTCCCAATGTCATTAGCCTTTAACGCAACTGCTGATTAACTAAATGTCTGAATGGTTTTCTCTTTTTTCTATCAGACATTTTTGCTCTACACACACACACACACACACACACACACACACACACACACACACACACACACACACACACACACACACACACACACAGATGCAGCTATATACAAACACGGTTCCCACCCTGCAGTCCTAGTTAAGATGTAAACTCTATGTAAACAGACAGACAGCCAGACAGACAGCTCAGCTGTATAATACTGCAGTACTTAAAGGCCTGTGACTGAGAAGCACAATCAATAGAGTCATTTTCAGCAGTCTGGAAGATTATCCACCTCACTGCCCACTGATGCGATGCAAACTAAACACACACTCAATCACTCACACACACACACACACACACACACACACACACACACACACACACACACACACACACACACACACACACACACACACACTTCATATCCTGCAGCCAACAGCATCCTCAGACTGTCGGTGGATCCATATTTTCACAGGACATTGACTAACAAGATCTTTCCTGTTTTTAGTTGCCTGTTCTTCCCTACCCTTCCTTTTTCATGAGTATATGGTTTCATTATTTTAACCTCATGGTAGAGCTTTTAAATTAACTATTGTCAAAAAAAATTCTTATCTGTGACCATCTACAGGGCACATGGTGGGACAATTATATTTACTGTAGTAAATTGAAAATAGGTTATTGCAGTGTAATATCTCTGTTTCACTTTATTAAAGCAGAGGAGAGATATTACAGTTTGCCTAACTTAATGTGGTGCCATATAATCATAATATGGACACACATCTGTCAGAAAGTATGAAAAAAAGTACATAATGTGAAATAAATTCAAATTTAAAATGTGTAGGTCAAAATGGTGAAAACACAAATGACAATTTTGAGATAAGTGGAAGAAAATTGAATTCGTTGCTCATTAATAAATAATGACTAATAATAAATATTTCTACCATTTAATTAACATTTGATGTCCTTTTTGACAGAAATAGACTTCCAGATATTCCATGAAGAGTAGGATTGAAATGATTGCGATGAAACCAAATTAGGCTAGAAAATCAGTGGCTTCAGTCACTCATGTTTACTGTGCCAGTCAGTCAGGTCAATGAAGGCTGAACCTGGGTCAAGGTTTCCTCTCTATGGGAGACATTAGCAGCTGACAATTACAGCGAAAAACAACCCAACTAAAGACCCAGCAAGCTTGGTGCTTAATTAGTTTTTAGTGCTGGACTCTCCACCACCCATCTCATTTCTATTCTCATTTCTATTCCCCAGGCGGCCCTTGTCAAGCCAGCAGTCCGACCCTCAAGCTCGTTCTCACGCTCATCTGCCTTGATTGATTTCCAGGGAGCGACGCCGGCTGGCCTGAGCCCACTGGCCGAGCTGTAGACCGCCTGGCCCGCGCAGAGGGGCCGGCCAGCCCGGAGGGAGAGGATGGATGGATGGATGAATCTCCCTCCGATCTCTTATCAGCCAGAGCAGCTTCTAGTGGGAGGACGGGTGTGAACAGTCCCTACACACACACACACACACACACACACACACACACACACACACACACACACACACACACACACACACACACACACACGATCACCATCTCCCCCTCTATTCTCCACGCTTTCACTGCTATTCTGTTCTACTCGGGAGATAAAGCCAAGCACACATGCTCGAGCACACACATGCAAACACATCCACACACGCACGCAGAGGGAACGCTGTGCCCGAGATGTTCCCACAAACAGCAGAGACACAGACAATCAGACACTTCAGCGGGGCAGAAACGGTCCATTTAGTGCTCTTAAAAAGATATGATCTGTATCCGAGTCCCCATGGGTGTTGTTTCTAATTCCACTGACTCCAACACAATAGTGTGATCAGGTTTTGTTCTTGAGAATATGTAGGCTACATCTGCGTGTGACAGTTGAAGGCACATCAGCCTCTAGAAATAAGAGGAAAGGATCCGTGGCAGATGCTCATCAACATGGGAACCACAGCATGTTATTTCACACCGCAGCAAACAAAAAGGCAAGAAAATGACACTATTAACATGCTTAAATTTAATGAGTAGAGCGATCCAATTAGTAGAATTGTTATTATTATTTACACAGCTTTTTATTGATTATCTATTCACCACGTCATGAGTCACATAATGACAGTAGAACAATCATTGACCAAAAACATTAAAAACAATGTCAAAGGTCACATAAATATATACACTTGAATACAATACTGTCTTTATAGTTCATACAGCATATCACGAGGCACCAACTGTTCATGTTTTGGATATTCAACTTTAAAGGCGTCTTAAAATCATTTGATAACAATACACTAAAACAAGAAGTCTCATTGGTCCTACTAATCTAGAGTCAACGTTTAAAAGTGAGTCCACATCCAATATTAAAGGGGCACTCTGTAGTTTTGGGGAATAAATTTTAATCAGAAGAGAAAAATCTTCACTGACTGTTTTTTAATGCCTAAGAAAAAACTAAATAAAAACCTCGATGTAAATATTCTCCAAAACTACACAGAGCCCATTTAAAGTTGTTCTTCTTCTAATTGGAAAATAGAAAGATATAATTTTGAAGGCATTTGGGGATTTAACTGACCAAACGTCATCACAATAAGAACTTTCTGTCTGATGTTCAATTTCAGAATGTAAATCTGACTGTTCTGACTGAGCGAAAACTCATCCTTCAACCTGTGTGCGTGTGCGCGCGTCTGTGTGAGAGAAGGAAAGAGTGGTCGACAGAAACAAACACGCGCACCACAGACACTGTCGTGCTCTCATCACACCTGCGCGCGCCTCTCTCTCCCTCTCTCTCTCTCCCTCTCTCTCTCTTCAAAGCTCTTCTTCAAAGTGTGCTCGAGACAAGAGTTGTTGTTCTTTCCGCCTGGTGGTGCCACGCGCCGAGCATCACCGTCATCATCACCATGCCTCGAGGATTCCTGGTGAAGAGAAACCGGCGGGGTTCGGCGACGTATCGGTCCCGAAACAACAGCAATGACAAACCGGTACCGTTTGACGCTGACGGGACCCACAGTGACAGTTCTGAAGTGACACAACCGAAGGCGGCGAAGGAGAACCACGTCCTGGACGCGTTCCCGTTTGAGCGGCAGGACGGACAGCTCCCGGTGCGCCGCGCGGACTCCGCCGGTGTCAGAGAGGCTTGGAGCCCGCACGTGGAGTCCGCGCTGGAGGCGGAGGCGGACCGTCGCGCGCAGCTCCCAGAGACTGAAGAGCAGGTGAGCGAGGTGGACGTTTTAACTCCAGATGGAGATTTCTCCTACTTCTTCCCTCCTCCTCCACCTCCACGCGACTTGACATTGACAGAGTCCTGCAGCCCCGTTAAACCGGTCGGCACGAGACTGCTAGAGCAGCGCGGGGAAGGGGAGAAGCAGTCGTTGTACCCCGGCAGGTGCCTGACAGCATCCCCAGTGTCGGAGCTGCCGGAGCTGCCGTTCCTGGTGAGCTCCACGCCGACTTCGGTTTCCGCTTCTTTCGAGAGGCTCCTCGCGAGCAGCAGCCGCCACGCGCCGTCCTACGGGCGCGACGACAAATACGACACGAGCATGGGTCATATGCACTTGTTCCCGCCACTGACACTCATGAACCAGGAGCAGCATCACGTAGCGAGAAAACGCACGTTCCTTGAAGCGGACCAACGCCTGAACGGCAACAGACACAGCAAACAGTCCGCGGGCAACCCGTCCAAGAAACCCAAAGTGAACCGCAAGCTCAACTTCGAGGATGAGGTCACGACCTCGCCGGTTCTGGGTCTGCGGATCAAGAAGGAGAGTCCCGAGCTGAGGAGGCAGCGGGAGAAGTCGTCTGCTGCCGGCGGGAACCAGCCGCTGGGAGAGTTCATCTGCCAACTTTGCAAAGAGGAGTACCCGGACCCTTTCTCCCTCGCGCAGCACAAGTGCTCCCGCATAGTGCGCGTGGAGTACCGGTGCCCCGAGTGCGACAAAGTCTTCAGCTGTCCCGCAAACTTGGCCTCCCACCGCCGCTGGCACAAACCTCGCCCGGTGAACAACCAGGGAGGAGAGACTCCGACAAACAAGAGCCAGCCGTTAAAAGAGGCGCGAGGACTCATTCAGCACGAGAGGCAGCCGGTCGAGATGGAGGGCAAAGAGAACGAGCTGCTGCGCATCAACACTAATCAGCACCACGCAGCGCTGGACAGTTCCCGCATCAGGCGCGAGCCGTCCCTGCTGCTGCTCCACGGCCGGTCCCGGGACAGTCCCGACAGAGACAGCCTCGCGCCTCCTCTCTATGATTCCTCGCTACACTACCGGGACCCGGTTGAAAGCTGTCTGGACCTGCAGCCGCAGGTGAGAGCGGCAGACAGCCCGCCCTCGAGCCTCCTTCTACTGAACGGCAACCCAGACGAGCGCGCGGACCTGCCCCAGCAGCCGCCGCCGTCACTCCCGCATCCTCCTTTACCGTTTGTCCAGTCGTTACCGGAGGAGGAAGTGTACGAGTGCCGGTATTGCGGGAAGAAATTCCGCCGACAGGCTTACCTGAAGAAACACCTGGCTGCGCACGAGATGACAGCGCGAGCGTCTCCGCCCCCTTCATCTTACGGCCAGGCGCGCGAGACCAGTGGCGGGCAGAGCCAGGTGTTCCTGTGTCACCTGTGTGGCGCGCGCTTCCCGTCGGTCGAAATCAGAGACAAGCACCGTCTGTGGCACGCGATGAGGGACGAGTTACTGGCGGGAGCGCTGGGAGGAGGACTCAGACCAGATGTGTTCCACGCGCAAGGGGAAGAGAACGGCAGCCGGGAGTGCGAGCAGCAGCAGCAGCAGCAGCAGCAGCAGCAGCAGATCTTCACGTGCAAGCACTGTCCGTCCACATTCTTCAGCTCCCCGGGGCTCGCGAGACACATCAACAAGTCTCATCCCAACGAGAACCGGCAGGTGATGCTGCTGCAGATGACCGTGCGACCGTGAGACAGACACAGTCAGCAGATAAAAGTATCCGTCATTAAGAGGAAACTATTAACTGTGGCTGTTCGTTGTTTTCATTCACATTAAAGTCCACATGTATTGCAGCTGTCGCGTGTCCGGATTTGGGCCTGTTTGTTGAAGCTGCTCAAAAGGCAAAGAGTTCATCAGCGTTATCACAGGACAGGGCTGAAGTTGAGTCACTGTGCCTTCTGTAGCAATCCATGGTGTTAAAATGATGAAGGAAACGCAAAGTGTTAACAAAACTTAGCTGTGACGACCACAAGGCAGTTCAATTGAAGTAAAACCAGTGCTGTCCATGGTGCTGAAATTAAGCGAACGACCCACTGAAACTTGTACAGATAAAGCAGAACTCCTGTCCGCAAACACAAGTTGTTCAACCTTAATAACAAACAGGACTGTAATACTTTACCATGAAGAGGAGAAAATTCCTTACTTGCTTTTTTTGAGGAAAAAACATTTTTATTGACGGAATAGACATTTTAAACTAGAGGCAAATTTAGGTGACCCTTATTCAAAGAGGCTGTTTCTTTTGTTAAATCCTCAGATGAGAACACGTTACCTCTCAATATTCATTTTTTTGTTAAAAGGGATAGAGTCAGTAATACAAACACGTTTCTGGACTATGTTTCTGTATTTCTACTCTCATAATGGGGATATAATTGTTTTTCTGTATTGGCACAGATAATGCCGGCTTTTTTCAGCTTCTCTTGCATCCTCTCATATTACACCCAGCACCCTGTACATGATCTGACATGAGATCACAGTAACTCCACAGACTGCGTTTGACCGGAGGGCTGTTTTGATCAGGCCTGAGTAAGAGGGAAGAATTTTACATTTACTGAAACAGGGAATGATAGTACACTCTACATACATTTAAACTCACGGTCAACATACTTCTGTGGCAAAGTAATCAGATTATACTGAAGCTCAGGAGGAGTTACCTACTGGTGTAATATGTAGCGACCTGTAATAATATAGAAAGTGACCTTCCTTAGCCCAAGAACTGGAGACAAAATCAATGTCCTAACTCTGTTTCAAAGACTATTTCATGTACAGTAAACAATAAAAAAAACAATAAAACAAAGAAAATAATCAGATAGACCATAATATGCCTTTTATAGTAAATGTGCCAGTAAACTTCTCAGCTATAAAATATTTTCATACAGAAATGTAACTTTAATGTTAGTACTGCTAGTAAAAAAAAAAAAGTCTTTTGTCTCTATTGATTATAAATGACTGTTGAAAATATTTGCTAAATGCCTTCATGATGCTAAAAATGTAATTGTGGTTCTATGAAGCCTATACAGTACTATTTTGATATGTTTGAAGTTGAATGTGAAATTTATTGTAAATGATTGTCAATAAATGTTAATACAGTATAAATAATGAGGAGTCCAGCCTACTTGTTACACACACAAACATATGAATCGGTCCGGGGGTCAGTGGTACGAATCATTTATTGTCAAATTCCATCATCGCTGTGTGTCCAAAAGAGACAGTACACGTTTACATACTACAGGTCTGACAGTAACATAGTTTGAGGAGTTGTGTGTATATTGTGATACAGCTGTTACATGATCAACACATGCAGTTAGTCTTGAACTGGTGTCATGCAGAATGTACAGTCAGTAGTTACATACATCAGCTTTGTTCCGAGCTAACGTCTGGACCGCAGCTTAACCCGTATCCATCACAGCCGGCATGTTCATAGCATCCATCGACACAGGCACAGAACATTTTTATTGATGAAGGGACGTTTCTGCGGTTGATGTGGCTGCTGGAGAAAAGGTAGTCCGACTTTTTTCCTCCATATTTAGACAACCAAAATTTCCCGTTTGGGTCAAAAAGGCTGAACAATAATTCCGCAAATCTGAGTCCAAATCCTACAGACAGTTTTCAGGGTAGTTGATATTTATTTGCTATAATGCTGCAAGGCTTTATAACTTACGTGGTATATTTTGGTTCCTGCTGATCAAGATTTTTAAACCAAACAAACATGCATTTATAAAGTCATACATCTGAGTTCAGTCCATTTTAGTGAGCAGATAATTTGAGCTAACCACTGAAATCCTCAGCAGTATTTTAATTCTGTTAAACAAACTTGAAGTGTGAAATGTCCCATCTTTTCTTTGGGACTTAAAAGCAGCATCGTGACTCACTGGTATTTAATCCAAAGAGTATAAAGGAGTGTAAACAGGCTGTTGCTGTGTGACGTAGGAACTGGGACAGAGTTAGGGATGTATTGAACAGGTTCAGGTTGTCAACATGTTTACAGGTTGGTGACTGGCAGATGAGCTGTAGTCTATATACAGCATGTACAGATCAGTCCCAGAGTGCAATGGGGCTACTGGACCGCGTGCCTCAACCAATCAATGGTGCTTCAATCTCAGCAATAATAACAATTGTAACAGCAATAATTTAAAGGGACAACTCAAATCTCAGCTGACTTCAAATGTTCTCAAACAAAGGAACAACATGAATTTGACAATGGCAAATTTCTAAAAGTTAACAATTTCAACCCCATGGAGGGGTCAAAACAAAACAAAACAAAACAGTCTTACAGTCCTGTTTCTCTCTACAGAGAATCTATGGCTGTAATAAATCATAAAAAAATTAAACAGTAACAGAAAATACAGCTGTGAAAACACTTAACTTCAAGCAGTGAAGCATAATGCAAAACCTTTAACTCAGATCCAGATTTTCCAATTCAAATCTTTCACACATGTATGTTTCCTTAACCAGGGATCAGGCCATGGCAGAAGAACATAATGGAGATGTGGAAATCAAGCTTTCATGTAAGATGGAGGACAAGATGCATGTACTTTAACGATATAAGCTGATTTGAAAAACTTAATTTGAGTTGAGCTGAACTGATGGAGTGCTGAAATGAAGGTGTTACATACACGAAGATCATCTATAGTAGTGTTAAATTCTGTGATTACATGCGAATCCCCTTCATCCAGAACTGGAACAGAGGATGAGTCTAAATATAAGAGCAAACAGAAAAAAAAGAAGCACAAAACTGTTCGTATTTAAGTGATGATAAGTAGACTTTCTCCCTCTCTTTGGCCTCTGATCTACAGTATCTCTTTTGTTTTTCCTGCTTCCACAAACAGTCCTCAACTAAACCCACCTCAACAGACATGGAGCCACATTTAGCTATATGTCAAATGATAAAAAAAAGAGGAAAATGATGGCCTTAAACCTGTTTTTCTTCTTCTTTTAGATTTATTCTGGCTGTGGTACCAAAGTAACATCTATAACCAGTACAGAAGAGTATTTAAGCTACAATGCAATTACCTTAAAACTCCTTGAGAATGAAGTGCAAACTGGTTATGAAAAGGAAAAACCGTTGAAACATAAAATCTTGTAGTGTCAACCCATTTGAAGCAGATATGTGGTCTGAGGTTAAACCACAGTTTGGCTTTGGCAGCTATTCTCACATAACAGTATATACACAACAAGCCTCCTCACACTGTACACATTCTTATAGATATTCATATATCTACTATATATATATATTTATACTCATACATATATAGATATACATAATGTATATATATATATAGTCAAAGGAACAAGGAAAGAAAAGCTGTGGTTCGATTGCATCAGATGACGGAGTGACACTGAACTTAAAAATACAGCAACATTCTTGTTTGGGTCAAAACACACTTTACAGTCAATTAAAAAAAACAAACAAACAAACAAAAGGAAAATAAATGTAATGAACATCAGTGCTTGTCCACATTTTACAGCATGAGCAAAAAAAAAAGTCAAACTAAACGTGCTTCCTCTTTGATCAGTAACATGTCGTTAATTTCTAGAAAGCGCTTTTCTCTCCTTTATGAAAGACAATAATCCCTCCATCACTTCTGTAACACTGTCTCACATGGATTCACTCAGAGGGTCAGCTGTCAGCCCCATAAGTTCATGGAGGGGATTTTCTTCTGGATTCAAACACACAGAGCGTTTTTGGCTTGAGAGCGTTGCCACATCCACAATGACATGTTTCTATTATTGTTAGCAAATAGATGAGTTTGTATTTACAGTTAATGAAGGCAGAATATAAAGCGACCCTTTATCTTTATATTCCTAATGCTGTAGTGAGAACAAAAATAGACTTTTATCTTGCTTTCTTCAGGCAACACTAGAGGTGCAGCCGCTCTGAATTCATCCTTATTATATCAAAACTCATGTTTCTGTCTGTACACACATGGACCGACTATTGTACAAATATACAGATTCCCCATAGGGACGTTCAACAGCCTCGGCTTTTGTGTCTCTTTGCTCTGCAGTTTGATCTCAATGTATAATGTGGCACACTTAAGCTGTTCGCAGTCCTGGTTACACTGGAGTTTGTGCAATTTCTAACATGGCACATATTATTTTGAACTAATACTGCACTGCTAAGGCTGCTCTTGTTCTAATGTGGCAGAGATCAGCATGCTGCCACACTGGTTCAAATGGTTGTTTGACAGCAAAGCTAAGGAAAAATTCAGTAGCTGGGAGCAGTTTCAAAATGAAGTTACAGTATAATATAGTCCACAGAAAACTATTACATGTTTTTGAGAGTACAACTGTGCGATAAAGCGGTCTGTACATAAAAGGCCAGTGTCAGATCAGAACGGCAGCATGCTGGAGGAGATGGGATGAGCCGGGAACACCACTCATCATTTTTCCTGTTAAATTTGATGTGTGTCATATTTAATTTCCTGTACTTTTAAGTATAATCAATGACCAAATTTCCTCTGAGGAAACATCTTTTGAGGACTAAAGAGTCTGATTGATCAGACATGAAGTGACATGAAGTGTCAGTTTGGACTAGTCTGGAGAGCTTAAGTTTTATTGGCCGATCCAGAGGAGCGTCGCAGCTTCATGGACATGCGGCTCTTGCTAGTCCGAGGAGACATGGGGGACGCCGAGTCGCTCCCGGCCTCCCCAAGAGCCGGACTTTCTCCCCGAAGAATCTCTAGGCAGGAGCCTGAGGAGGAGGAAGAGGAAGGGGAGTGTGTGAGGGGAGAACGGGTGAGGTGACGAGGGTGGATGGATGGGGGAGGCAGGGATAAAGGAGAAGAGGTAAATAAGAGCAGAAAAGGATGAAGGGACGACAAGAAAATTACATCACACCCCTTAAAGTTCTACTGAATGCACAAATTCCTACAGTCACACAGGCAGGACAGACAGGATGACAGACACACACACGGGACAACAGACAGACAGCTAGAAAGACAAACAACATAAAAGCTCTATTTACCCAGTTTGTATTCTATACTGGGTTCAGTCTAGTTCCCTATAAACCACTCGACTAGCTCTGGTCCAAGAAATATGGAGAGACTTTATCTATGAAAATCATACAGTGTTTAACTGACCCTTCTACTTCATATGCCGGAGAAACACAACACAACAGTCTGAAAAAGCAGGCCACATGTTGTGTTTCTAGACTCATCCTTGCAAGCCCTCTGAGACTCATTAAAAGCGTTATAAATAAACTTGTCTTGACATCAAATGTTTAACACCTGCCTTTTACCATCTGCTGTCGAGGCAACAACTATTTCAATTCAGTGATAACACAAAAGCAAAGTGCTGTAGCTAAACATACTTTAACTACACTTGTAATGTCAGCTGATTCTTTTCTCTATTCTGATTTGAGTTATAAGATACTGTAGAAGTGATGGTCCTGTGATGATGTATATATATATATATATATATATATATATATATATATATATATATATATATATATATGTATGTGTATATATATATATATATATATGTATACACACACACATATATATATATATATATATATATGCTATATTTATACACACATATATGTATATATATATGTATACACACATATATGTATATATATATGCTATATTTATATGCTATATTTTATATTCTATATTTTTGAGACTTAACTTTAAATTTTGAATAATTTCTAAAGTGGCTGCTTGAAAACTAGACTCAAAAATCAATGACCATTGAGTCTAAAGCTGATACTTAAGTACATCGAGAAGAGAAGCTAAACTGAGCCTCTATCTATACAGCATACCATTCACAGCTAGCATGAAGGACCTTCTGCTTCAGACCCTTCCCCTTCACCCTGAGCAGGTTAAAGCTGTCTGGTGGTTTAGGGACCATTACATACAAAGCACTATGCTCCTCTAGAGTAGAGTAGAATAGAGGAGAGTAGAATAGAGGAGAGGAGAGGGCAGGAAACAAAAGGAGAGGAGTTGGAAGGGAAGGAGGGCAAGTAATAAGAAGAGACGAGAAGATTGAGGGAAAGAATGAAACAGAAGAAAGGAGGAGAAATAAGATATAGAAAAGGGGATGTAAGGAAAATAGAAGGTATAAAAAGAGGAAAGAGGATGAAGGAACAGTTCAGGAGGAAGAAGGGATGGTCAGAGAAAAGAAAGAAAATAAATGAAAATGAATAAAAGCAAGGAATAAGAAGTTGCCACACATGTAAAGAGAAAACAACAACAATACATTCAACAGGATGGAATGGAAAGAAATAGACAGAAACAGACTGACAATACACAAACACAACATGAACACATATATGATGATACAGAAAACATTTCAGCGACATTGTTTTCTTTCCCCACCACAAAGTTACCGATTTCAAATGCATCAATACAAACAACTGCAGTGCAAAAGAAAGACAACTTGTTAGTTTCAAGTTAAACAATTTGTGTATGTGTGGAACTAAATTAGATATGCTTACCCACTTTACAGTATGTGTGTGTGTGTGTGTGTGTGTGTGTGTGTGTGTGTGAGTGTGTGTGTGTGTGTAGTGCTACAGTACTACATCATATCAAAACCAGGATGAGAGGAGCATACAAAAGGTAAGAGTTAAAGTTTCACCAGGTCAGCGTGACATCGCAGGTTAACAGAACAAAAAGGAAAACTACTGAGTGAGTGAAAACATGAGAGAGCAGAAATCTCACACTGTTATAAAAAGGATGTGCCACTTTCATCATGCCACTGAGTGTAGTCTGGTATGAAGCAGATCTAATGCTTAAGAAACAAAAGCCACACATGTTATTCAAAAGTTATTTCAAAAAGACAATCCCTCTGAGTCTGTTAGACAAACTTTATCAGAATCCTAAGGGATGATCACAACAGGCTTAAAAAAAGAATTGGTACATAAATTTTTTCGTGTTAATTTCATTTAGCCTTCTTAACTATTAAAGTCACTAGAGGGACGTTCAGTTTTTGTTGATTCTAGCGGCCCCTGTTGACAAAACGAGATGACACCAGCGTCTGCTGTTGTAAAGATCTTTGCTAGCGTGTGCCGGCGGCGTGTGCATTTGTTTTGGAAGCGAGTGATGGATGGATCGCGATGAGGTTATGTATTTATATGCGATTTATATGTGATATATGTGATTGGACCTAAGCACAGGCATTAATAATAACTATATAAAAATAGCAGTCTTTTCACTGATGGTCTGGTTTGCTGTCACAGGTCATTTATCATCATCAGAGGAATCATAAGACTGTTTCATAAACAATTAAAAGTTCCTCGTAGTCACTTTAAAGTGTATTCTTCAGTTCTTCATACTGAAAAATTGGGTGAAGAAATCTCCTGTCAGTCTCACCATATGTTTTTGACTATTGTATTTAGAGAGGAAGATTTCCCTTCCAGTGGACCACAAGGGGTATTTCAGTACTCTGTAAATATTTGTAGCTAGATGTGTAAATAGGCAACTGTTTACTAACACGATGACCAGAACAACCTTATAAGGTGATGATGAGTCAGTATTTTTTTAAAGCCTCTACGCTGCTCCCAAGTGACCAAAATAATCAGTCAATGCAGGTTTAAAACTGCCACAGCAATGTCAGCATTAAAAGGAGCAGTTTTAGAAATGTGTTCAACAGGTCAGCGACTCATGTTCAAATATCAATGACTAATGACAAACAACAAGAGCTGAGACATAAAACGGATCAAACAAGTTGGAAAAGAACAGGACTAACGTTACAGCTTATGTTTCAAGATGAAATGATGAAACAGAGCTCATCTTTTAGCTCAAAAAAGAAAATAATCTCTCTTAACCTAATGCCAATGTCTGTTCAATCATACCAAACTGCCCCCACAGATGAGCTGAAAATGACACTTCCTTTTAAATATTACAGAACTATAAACACATGCAGACCTGCTTGGAAAACACACAGGAGAAAAGTTGAGAAAACACACTGTGGTTGAGCGAGGAATTGGAGGAGAGCATAGGTTAGGCTGAAACGCAAGTAGGAAGAGCCAATCAGAACGGGGCGTGTCAATCATGTGACCAGGCTTACCTTTTAGCTATAGGCAAGTGAGACATTACGATCTAAAGGAGGGGGGAACAAAAAGAAAAGGAAAAGAGGAAAGAAAAAAAATAGACAAAAATAAAATAAAATAAAATAAAATAAAATAAAATAAGGTAAAAGCAAATTAAACAAAATAAATTAGGAAAATAATTAAAAAAAGAAGATAATGAAATAAATGAACAAAATAGGTCAAAT
>NC_133230.1:28607550-28612550 GCF_040436345.1 Pagrus major | reverse complement strand
ATAACTGAGGATTTTCAATGAGAGCAGAATGTGTGTGCGTGCGTGTGTGTGTGTGTGTGTGTATTTGATTGGTTGTGAAACAGGCACAATGTGTGTATGTAAGTGCATGTGTCCCTGTCTGAGTGTGTGATGGGATTAGGCCAATGAATCTTCAGAATGAAATCTGTGTTTGTACCTCAGCATGCGTGTGTGTGTGTATGTGTGTGTGTGTGTGTGTGTGTGTGTGTGTGTGTTTGTGGGGGTGGGTGGGTGGGGGATGCGTTGTGAATGGGTCAGCCATCTGTAATAGCGCCCATGGGTTTTCTATTGGGTTAGCGAGCTGGTCTATGGGCCTCAGAAGGAGAAAGATTCAGGTCTAATGGTAACTGATCCAGTTAGAGACAATGATAATAACAACAATATGGCTCCTTTAAAGTGGAGGGACAGACTGCACTGGCAGAATTAAAGAGAAAGGAGGAGGGTGGAGATGGAGGAGAGGATGGATGGGTGGAAAAGCTGGCAAAGCAGAGAGGAAGAAACATAAATAAACTTCAGACAGATGACGCTGTTTGTCTAACATTTTACTGAAATTAACCAGTCTTGATTTCACAGGAACTTCAAGTACTTTTAGATGTAGAAACAGTAGTTATTGTTTCAGAAATTATTTTCAGGCTTTTACTTGATGGAAGTTAGAGCCGCAAACGAAGCAAGGTGCTGAGAGAGGAAGAGAACTTGTAAAAAGATGGAGAGGAAATAGAGAGGGTGAGGAGGAAGAAGGGTGAGAACCCTGCAGTGAGTCAGAGGAGGTGAGGGGGAGGACAGCAGGTGAGGCGGGAAAAGAGGATAATTCAAGCAACAACATGACGTGTGTGTGTGTCTGCCTGTCTTCTGGAGAGAGCTGACAGAAGAGCAGCAGTCACACACAGCGTCTCTCACACCGAGTCTCTATGTGATCCCGCTGTTTGCCTTTTCCTGCTCCCTTGCATCGCACTTCCCCCCCTTTCGCGAATGGATGTGTGTGTGTGTGTGTGATGTGTGTGTGTGTGTGTGTGTGTGAGTGAGTAGGGAAGAGATGTGTGGATGCAGTTAGGAACACAAACTGTTATATATTACTGTAAACGAAACATAATTATCATTATATGCTATTTAATTAATGTCAACTGGGCACACAGGCACAATCTGCAGGTTTTTGGAAATTCACTGCCACTGTCTCTTTTTCTGAGAAGGTGAAACAGTTTAAAGGACACCTGAAGAGAAGAAAGAGGTCTACAGCGGCAGGGCAAAGTGAAAGAAAGAAGAAGAAGGAGAAGAAAGAGAAATAAATACATGGTGCCACTGCTGAGATAAATGACAGGAACATCACTTAGTTGTTCTTCACTCTTTCTACGTCTGCCTCCTTTATATCTCCTTCCCTCTTTCTTCCTCTCAGCAAGGGTTTCTCCCTACTGGGAAGAGGCAACATCGACAGGAAGAAGGACGCACTAATGACGCAAAACCATCCCATGAGCAGTAATATCATAACCAGATTTGCAATACATAAATGCTACACAGCTGTGTTTAGTCACTCTTTCTGATTGTAACTCTGGCCAGTTTGCAGTTAGGTGGAGCTATGACTAAAAGTTAAGTGATGTCACTAAACTAATAACAACATGCCCTTTTCACTTATATGTTAACATAGTGTGATAATCACAAAATCAGTGGTGGCTGAATTTCTTTTATTCAAGTTCCTGTTATTGTACAAGCTAGCCCAATTAGAACAGGTCATCGTTAATGGTTTTAGTAATTAGTATGGTCAGAATACTGGAATTTCTAACTTTGACCTAACCTCGAAAAATATGGATATTTCCCCGATAACATGGGGAATAATTGACACAACATTGAGGGCATACAATTTTTGATTTTTATCAAAACTATTTGATCATAGTGTACTGTGTGTTAAGCAGAACAGTATCTAACCTACTGACTTCTGAACATAGTCAGAAGACTGTGAGGAGGTGGGGCTATGTGGACACTGCAGCACTGTGCACGTCTCAACTCGCTGTCGGAGAGAAGAGAGAGGCTCTAATGGCTGTATCAATACAGCAGAAAACCAGTATTGAAACCGTTTTAAATATTCAGAATCAATGTGTATTGAGATATTGATATTTTTTGACAACACTATTAGTATCACCTGTGCTTTTCCTACTATGAGAAGTCAAAATGTCTGCTGTGAAAAAGACCTATGATAGAAGTATAAATTGTTTCATCCCAAACATGTGCAGCCAGTCTAAGAGCAAAATGAGGGAGCTGTCTAGCTGGTCTGCATACGAACACACAAGCTGTGCCTAAAATCACTCCCTCCATACCAGGAACTCTGTTTAGTACAGTGAGATTTCAGACACTCGTGAATTATCATCATCATCATCATCATTTTGTGTAATAACTGGGGGAGTTAAAATGCAACACATTGCATTGTAAGATTGTTATCAGGAAGTGTGTACACGGTTGAGGGTAAATACACTCCCCTATACACTTAACAGAGAATAACAATCTGATGAGGTCAAATCAAGAGTTTATTTTATTTATTGGGGATTTAATAGCAAGTTAATTAGATGATGTTTATCCAGTTCATAAAACCCTGGGATATGTCTATATTAATCAGACATGTAAACAAGCTGTCTTTTGAACAAAATGGTAATGTTGAATATTTGTATTTCTCATTGTATTCTTGGTGCTCAATGGTCATTGCCATTTCTTTTTTGTATTTCTCTTACCAAAGAGTTCATGTTCTGTGTGTTCACTATTTCTCTGAAATAATATATGATATAAGCAGTACGCCCGTACTGGCAGATAACCTCGCTCAGGAGATCTATCCACTTCTTCTTAAATTTATTCAAAGCAAACTGCTGTGGCTGCTGCAAAAACACACACTGCATCTTTTTTTTTTTGCATGAGGGGATTTCTGCAGTAAAACAATGGATAGCACACTTGGCTTTTTCAAAAATAAATTGAAGTCTTTTCTTTTTAACCAAGCTTTAATTCTGGAGTGATGACGCCTTTAAATTGTATCTTTAAGGTTTGTTTTACATTTTTTAAGCTACCAAATAATTTAAACCTTGGTGCTGAGATTTAGTAGCAGCATTTTCTTATTTCTGATTATTTAACTATGTTCCTTTGGTTTGCTAAACTTTGTGCAGTTGCATTTTGTGGGGCAACTGTGCATGCAATGATTATTCCTACCAAAAAGTAGAAGCCAGTGAGAATTAAAAGATAATAAACCTGCATTGCCTTTACACATCTCTGCCTTCATCCATCCATATCTCCCTTTATCCAAATGGCAGTCGTCACTCTGAAATCTACCGTAATTGAATTTTAGATGGCTCTTCTTATTAAGTCATTAGCAGAAAAATATCTCTCTTTCTGAGATGAAAAAGCACAGAAAGAGGGAAAATTATAAGGGAGAAAGAAGGGAACAGGGGCTGGTGAGGGAGAAAAAGGAGAAAGCAGAGCAGAGAAAGGCAGACAGGAGAAAGATAGAGGATAGAGGAGGCAGATAAAAAGCCTCTTTTGTGTCGAGTCAGAAACTCATTTTCTTGTGCGCGGCTGAAAAGAGTAAAGAGTTCATGCCTTCTCCAGCTCGTTCTCTCTCTCTGTCTCTCTCTATTTCAGCCCTTTTCTCACCCTCTCTCTCCTGCAGCGCAGTTCATGGCGGTGTTCGACTCCTGCGATCACTTGAGACTGATAGAGACTGGAGGAGGAGAAGAGGCGAGGGGGGTGGTAAAGGGAGCTTGTTAGCGCATTAGGAGCTGGACCCACCACTGGGATGTGAGCGTTGGGCGGTGTTTCTATGTAGAATTGTGCGACTGTATGCAGAGTATATAGAATATTCTGCTGTATATGTGAATACTTACGATGCATTTATAAGAGTTTTACATCAAAATGGCTACATTTAGTTATTTTTTTTCTAATTGTTTGGAAATAGAACACCACAATTTGATGGAATCAACAGAAAAACAAAAACATTTAATTACACTGTGGTATAGTCCTGTGAAGTGGATCATTTCAATAACCTGACTCTCAGTTTCTCTGTATTTTCTGACACCCCTTCCCTGTCTGTTGCAGTCAATCCCCAGGTCACTGGCTCCTACTGTAGATGTAAAATGTCATGAAACAGTGTAACTAATCTACACTAAAGATTGATTGATTTATGAGTTGTCAACTATTTAATTAATTGCCAATTTTGATAATTGAATAATCTGTTTGGGTATTTTTTAAGAGGAAAAAAAGAAAAGAAAAGATGATTAGATGATCCCAGCTACTTAAATGTGAATATTTTCTGGTTTCTTTACTCTATAAAAGTAAACTGAATATCTTTGGACATTTGAGGACATCATTCTGGGCTTGTAGAAATACTGACTGACATTTTCCAACATTGTCACTTATTCTTTAATCATTTGTGGCGCTGTTACAAAACATCACACCAATGGACAACTTTGTGCTACAGGTAAAAACAGAAAACTACAAGGAACCTGAGGACCTCATACATAAAAGGTCCAGTGTGTAGGATTTATTGGCATCTTACAGATGCACAACCAACTGAATACCCCCCGTCTTACCCTCCTCTATCGTATTGCCATAAACAATTGCTCTCTCGGGCCAGCGTTCTGTTTTGTTCCTGTTGGGCTACTGTAGAAACATGGTGGACTCAGGACTCATTCCCTCTGTCGATGTAAAAGGCTCATTTTAAGCTAACGAAAACACAACACTTCTTATTTTAATTTGATTATATAATATTATTATGAATACATTATTATGAATCTCATATTCCATTTCTGCCAATGGATTCCCCTCAATCTTAAACACTGTGCCTTTAAAGCTACACAAGGCAACTCCGCCTGTGGCTCTAAATGACATCTCGTCAGCTAAATGTAGACAGTTATCTCATGTTTATGAGCCCAGCTGGTCTGTTTTATATTGAAAAATACCAAAGCGATAAGAGAGTTAGAGGAGCCAACAGTGATGGGTCCGCTTTTCTCTGGAGA